>NW_010389410.1:16566-33506 GCF_000710305.1 Buceros rhinoceros silvestris
GAAGGATTCACAGAGACACGGAAAACTTGTCCTGATTGCAGCGTTAATGGTCGTGTGGCCCATGTCATCACCGAAATGGCCTTAGGGGGAGAGTTGATGGGTCTCTGAAGTCATCAGGACTACCCCACCTCATCTTGCTCCCCTTATTAAAACCATTCATCCTGGGAGCTAAATGAATATGTTTCATCTTCAAATGCTGAGACACAACAGCAAGCAGGCAGAGATCTAATAGAACAATACCCATCTAATCATGCCGATTTTTCTCTCCCCATCCTGCCTTCATATTACATGCGCTGCCACGAGAGCGAGCCGGGGCTGCGGGCAGTGGGTGAGGATGGGGCAAGCACCCTGCCGGCTTTACCACCACACCTTGTCCCTCCCCATGCATCAGGGTCCTCCTCCCAGCTGCGCTGGAAGAAGCCCCAGGACTTTTAAAACTGATAAGCCCAATAGATACCGAGCCTAACAAGGCTCAGGGAGGGAGGGAAGCAGGGCAAACCCTCTGCCACCGGCAGACCCCTGCTTCCCATGTCAGTACTGCCCACCGCACTGTCCACGAATCATTTTGGCTCTGCTTTCCACACCCACCGCAGGTGTTCCTGGCTCCCCTTCCCTTAAATATGGGGTTGAACTTTTCCCTTGTTCGGTAAAGCACCTTTTTGCACACTTGATGCTGGGAGAAGCATAACGGTTTTGTGCCTCTCACATATTAAGAGTCTCCAGAGAAGTCCTCGGCTGGGGACAGGATGGTGGAGGACGTGGTGGGTGGGAGCATCGGGAAGGGCTGGGGATGGGAAAGGTGGTTAATCCGTTGTGTTTTTCAAGAGCCTACCGGAGACGTTGCTGGCCTCCCCTTCCTAACCAGGGTTTGCGCAGCAAATCCCTGCTCCATCTAATTATTAACGATAATAACAGCGGTTGGTTCACTGGATGCCATCTGGAGCCCTGCCACGCATGCCCACCGGCCCCGGGAGGGCTGGGAAGGGGGTGACCTGCAGGGCGAGGGCCAGGGCTGGGGGCTGGCCGGGCCATGGGTACCAGCTTGGGATGGCCCCGAGGACCCAGCAGGCCCACCCAAGCTGCCGTGCTTGTGTTCGCTGCTGTGGCAGGCTTCATAAGGCTCCGCTCTTTGACTGGCGTTGAGTTTATGTGAAAGTAATTAACAGTAATTAATCCTTAATTACAGTAATTAGCCAAGTCGCAGTAAATTAAACCACATCTGGAGCAGATGAGGGCTTCCGAACGGGAGGCTAGTGCAGGCGACAATCGGAGAGATGCTGAATTCATCTGACAGCATCTGATTAAGGCTACCTGTTGCAAGCAGCTCATTTGCATTGTGTTTTTGTTTGGCAGTAACCCTTTCGGCCGGGCTCCCACCCCCCACCTCTGCTCCCTCTGCCCTCTTCCACCTCCCCATCTGCCCCCACAGAGCTGCGTGGAGCCGCGAGAAGGAGTGAGCAGCTCCAAGCCAAGAGACAAGGGTCTCTCCCCCATCTCCCCTGGTCAGCCCAGGCTACCCCAGGGTGGTGGGGATGAGCCGGCATGGAGCCGGAGAGCCACCAGGCTCCCTCTCACCCTCTGGAGAGCAGAAGCTGTTCAGCGGGTGGTCTATAAACCACCCGTCCCTCAGGCAGGCACCGGGCAGGGGATGACCAAGCAGGATGGAGGCAGCCAGCTTCACTGCTTGGCTTCCCAGCATTCCGCATCCTAACAGACACAATAATTATAAATAATATTAATAAAAGATCTGGACTACAAAGGGAAGCACATTAGCAAAAGAGGGGCAGGTTATTACTAATACCACTCAGCATTTACCCAGTGCTGTGCAACCTCAGAGACCTTTGCCGATGTTTAGCCACGCTCACAGGGAGGGGAAATTCTTCCCTTCCCTTTCTTCCCACAACGGAGAAACTGCAGAATGGAGAGGTGAAACAGGGTACAAGAGGCTCAGCTACGGCTTTTCATGTTTTACTTCTGAAAGAAGGAGCTCAGGGAGCAAATTGTACCGTGCTGACTCAGTTTCATGCCTTCATCCCACATGGCCAGGACGCACAGTTGGCTCTAAGCTATTAGAAAAATACTGGGGACAATTCACAAAAAGACCTTACACTCTTCTAGTCCTCCATCCGCAGCGCTCGCCAGCACCCCAAACCCTGGGACAGGGATTTCCATCAAGGCAGGGAGATGCCAACAGGATTACAAGAACATAACTGCAGCCATGACGGTCCGATTTCAGTAGGTATCGCAAAAGCTTCAGGGCTTAATTGCACGCAATTAATGAGCGTGGAGGTCCTGGTATCTTGCCTGTTCATCATGCAGTACAGGCGGCTGGGTGGTGTTCCTCCCTGCCGAAGCCTAGGCAGGGAGTGTTAAAAAACTCTTTGATACTGAAATATTGTCTCTCCTCTGGAACTCAAACTGTTCAGGATTGCCAAAGCCAACAGCTGCAGCAGGTCCTGGAAGTGATCAGAAGAACAGAACCTCATTTTATGAAACACGGAAAAGAGCTATGTTTGCCCCTGACTGCAAGATCAAAGCAAACTTCTGAATTTCCTGCACACACAGGAGCCTTACAGGAAAAAGATGTCATTTCCCCATCTCTGCTTAGCCTCCAGGTTCCTCTGTACCACCAAAACCCAGCCGAGCACTGAAAGAGCCACCGACCAGGCGACCGACGTCCAACACCCATCCAACCCAGAAACGCACAGTGCTGCCCGTTTCTCAGCTAGAGAAACGGGAATTTGCAGCTTCCTTCCCTCTCCCAAGGAGCAACACACCGTCCCACAGCTCCCAGGGCCACCTGCCACCAAACGGAGCAGGAAAAATAAAGCCGGCTGAAGTGATGCTCCACCAAACCTCACCTGTCCAAACTAGGCAGGTCTCCAGAAACGGACACTGCCTCAGGATGCCTGGGCCTGGTGCAAGAGCAATGTCCGCCTGCCCGGGGGGGAAAGCATTTTGCAGTCAACTGAAAAGAGTGGGAAGGGTTCCTGATTCACACGCCCACAATGAACTCACACTGCCCTTTCAGTGCAGCTTTGCTTTCAGTCAGTAAGAGACATTCCATCAGCTTTGTACTTGAGATCCTTGCCAGCTACGGCCGTTACAGCAAATCACAGTGTCTTGCTACAGCCAGATTTTTGGCTAAAAAAAAAAATTTAATTCCTATGAATAAAAGATGCCCTCTCAAACGTCTTCAAGAAATACACCTCGCACATCCACAATGCCAACGTGTTGTCTTGCACAAACCCACTGTAAACTAGGAAGCTGTAAGCAAATAGGCAAAGCGTGCTCCGGCCAGGCAAAAGGAGTGCAAGACATCGCTCTGCCACCGCAGCAGCAAAGACCTCAGATGATTTAGTGGTGGAAGCAGGAAAGCTTGCTTGGGCCTGTTTCTCCTCTGCAAGTATTGGCCAACCACTGTCTAGACCATAGATGCTCAAGGTGTAGCCTTCAAAGCCGCAAAACATTCAACATCTCAGCTTGGGTGAATAAGCAACTTCCAGCACGTGGGCAACTCCACCCTCGGGAAGACAGTTATCTCGGACCCAAGCAGATGTCAGCTTGTGCGTGTCTTTGTATCCAACCTTCCTCCAATCTCAGGTGCCTACGAAGCTTCATCTCTGCACACACATGGAGGCCCCTTCCCCACACATTCTGGAACTCAAGAGAATCGTCTCCCAAGACAACTCGCAGCTGTCCCACCCTTGATCAGGATGTGGGAGACCCCACTCCCCAGCACGGGTGAAGTGGTGCAGCCTCCTCTGCTCGCCTGCCCATTACTCCTCTCAATGCTGGCAAAGACTTGGAGGAATGTGAGGACTGGGTCAGTGCCTCCTACAATGTTGCTGTTGGATCCAACTAGACCCAAAGCTAAAAGCTCTCTAAACCTGCCCTGTCGCTCAGCCCAGTTACCCTACCTGCTTGCAATCAGTACACCTCAGGCTTTCAAGCCTACATCCTTCATGGTGGCTCCAACCTAAGTAAGCAGCAACATGAGTCCCTTTGGCTTTTACTTATGAGCCTGGGAACACACATCCCTGCTCTTTTCGCTAAAAATTCCTGGGAAACCACCATGGGAAGTATCTCTTCCATGTCAGTGGGGCTACTGTTAACTCCACTCTCTCTAACTGTTCAAGCCCAAATAGCTTCTTGGGACTTTTCACTGCAGAAGTCCTTCAAAGAGCAGCCCAGTAGTTGCTCCACGTCCGGTAGTTTTGCACCAGGTCAAACGAGAAAACAAATATAGCCAGATAAAAATAAATAATGCTGGGATGGGAGGAGCCACATCTCGCTTCTCCTCTCCAGAGCAAGGGACATGTGGTCGTACACAGCGACACAGCCAGGGGGGCTTCCCCAGCCATCAAATACCACCATTTGGGGATCAAACACTAGCGTGGAAGTTTTAACCTGAAAACGGAATGCAAGCATGGGGAAGTTCCCAAATGAAACCAACTAGAACTCTGCCTCTACACCTCAAAGTCCAGGCAGGAGACGTGACCCAAGGACCCCAGGTGGTGAGAGGTGGCGGGACTGCCCAGCCCTGCGGAGGACCCGGCGTGGATATGCCCATCATTGCAGGCAGAGGCGCGCGCACGTTTTACGGACATGTGCGTGCTCCTTTCAGGCCGAAGACTCAGGTCCCTCCTCATCTGCACAGTTCGAATTAATTATACACTTTAATTTCATGAATTATTAATTTGATTCTGACTCGGCAGCTTACGATTATCCAGCGCTACAGACTATGCAATTCCAGCTTCATTAAAACATCACCAGCTGCCTGAGAGACAGACATTAAATAGCAGAGAGTAATAATAAAATTAAGCTCCCTGCGCATAGCAACAGTCTTCCCCAGCCGCACGCGGCGAGGGCCCAACTGGTAGGCAGGTCCCTTCCAGGAGCTTTATTCCATTCTCTTGAGGTTGGACGCGCTCCGCTCCCTTGCCAGGAGGATGCTGCTCCCAGGATGCATGGCATCGGAGGACTGGGGGTCTGCAAGGCACCCCTGAGATGGGGGGCACAGCCAGGCGATGAGGGTGAGCGGCATCCCCCTCCCAACACCCTCCTCGGTGCCCGCAGCAAGGACGGGGACAGCTCCAGGGCTAACGTCGCCTCCAAATAAATAAAGCTGGAGTGCTGCCTCCCAACGTCTCCCTGGCAAAACAATTTATAGAGGGAAAATGTCGGAATTTAGACATTCCATTTAGCTGCTTCAGAAATCTAAGGACCCCAAACCTTGTGGGATTTGAGAAATCGATGGAATTAATTAAGGGAGATGTCCAGCGGTCTCTGCTAAGTAATCAGCAGGTACAGTAGACCTGAAATTCTATAAAGAAAAATGGGAAGGGATGACATTGAAGGAGGCAGTGGGGATTAAAAAATGAGCATCCGAATGGTAAAGGCGCACACCCATTGATCGCTGCATTACGGATTAAGGCTTCAACGAGCAGCCAGAAGATTCTGTAGCAGAAAATGGTTACAGAGGATGAGCATGAGCAGAGCGGATATATATAACCTCTGACAGCTGGGAACAACCGAGACGGAGGACAGCTCTGCGGCGAACCCCACAGCAACAAAGTTTTGGGGAAGGGGAGGAAGGGGAAGCAGGAGGGAGCTCAGAGGGAGCCATTTTGTGCGAGGGAGCCCTGCCCAGGAGGAGGGAAAGCCCAGAGCCCACGTGGGGGGACACGGGGGTGGGCAGCGAAGTGGGGCAGGGGCACTAGCACGCTGGCCTCAACGGCCGCTCCATCAGCAAACAGTGAATGCCTGGGAATGAGGCGCTGCCCGAGCAGACACACAGGCACAGACATGACCTGCCTGCCTGTCACAGGGCTCTCCAGACCACGCTTCACCTCCCCGCCCTGCCGTGGCCTGCCAAGGAGACCACTGCCTTTAATCTACGTGCCTTGGTGGTCCAATGCTTTGGTTTACCAGCTGTCCCACCTCCCACGGGATGACCGCCCCTGAGTCCAGGAAGGCACCATCACCATTCAGACTGTGTCCATGTGGCAGCAGCTTCCTGAGGTCGCTCTGCCTGCAGAGCCCCAGGATGCTCAGTTACCCACCCCCAAAAGCCTGCCTGGATCCTCCTTGCAAGGGCAGCGGTGGGCAGGTCGCCAGTGAGCACCATCCACCCTCAGGAAGGAAACAAGTAGGGCATGATCGTGTCTTCAGACACTCAGCTACGTCTGAGAGGGTGAGAAAGCAAGATCACCCAGGAGGAGCCACACCTCCCGGCACACAGCCACCCATCCTCACAGCACTAGCACCACACTGGTGGTGCCACCACTTGGGACCAACCACAGACAAGACGTGCTTCTCCAGAGGCCCCAAGCATGGCCCAGACCACAGTACCCAACAATGCTGCATGGCAGCTGGTTCAGACAAGACTTCAGCAACATGGTGAACTCAATTTTCCATGCTTAAAATGAATCCTCGCTGGGAACGTTACAGCTGCATCCAATGCCTTGTGCGAACAGAGCTGCTGCCTGGAGGAAGCCCTTGGGAAGCAGCAGCACCCCATCCAGCCATCCCGCCTGCCTGGCCAAAACTGCAGCGGGATTGTTAGAACATTGCAATGAGAAATTTCAGAAATGAAACCCAAACCCCCTGGAGCTACACGCGATGGCAGCTCTGTGTCTGCGGAAGTGGCAGGGCTGGGGCCAGCCCTCGTCAAGCCTCCCGCTCGCTCCTCATACATATGCATCTTTGCGCAGCGGTGTGAGCTAAATGTCAGTGGTGCCAGCACGCGCACGCAGCCGGAGGGGACCAGAGGCAACCCTGGCTTCGCAGGACAACGCCAGGTGCTTTGGGGTTTGTGAGGCATGGACCGGCTGGATGCAGGGGGGAGAAGGCCTCACCCACACATGGATGCAGCTGTGGGCACCCAGCTGCCTCAGGAGGCGGTTGCAAGCTAGCGAGGCTTCCAGTGAAGAGCTGTTTGCAGCCCCGTGGGCACCTGATTGGGTCCAGCAGCAACTGTGCCTCCACCGCAGCACTGCTCTTCCCACCACCACCATTCCTACATATGCAGGAGACCATCTCCATCCTTCACCCCTTAAATACCCTTCAAAAATCTGGTGGGGACCACAACAGCACATCTGAAGGTCACGGGCATTTTGTGCCAAACCCTGAGCATCCCGGCTGGGGAAGGGTCTGCAAGAGCATCTTCCTTCCCCATTGTAAGCTGGGCTACCTTCCCCATCCTGCAGAGAACACACAGCTGTGCTTGGATGGGCAACCTCAGCAGAGCTAGGTCACCCTCGAGTGGCTCTAGGAGACAGAGCAGGACACCAAGCAGACCTGGTCTGCTTCCTCATCGAGGAGGACAGGGTCACCTTTTCCATTTTCGGTTGAGGGACATGGAAACCCTTGTCTGTGCCAGGCAAGCCACTGAGACCAGAGCACACAGGATGGGCAGTTGTCTGTTCAAGCTGAAGTGAGATGCTCCTGCATGCAGAAGGCTGAACACCGTGTTCCTGGACCCAGCATGACAAGACACCATCGTGACAAGACATCAGCATAAAGAGGCTATGAGAACAATGGGTCTAGCAGACGCAGCAACATAAACACAGCTCATCCTTTCTCCCCAGAAAAGCTTCCTCTATGTCCATGCTGGACTTTCAAGGCTCTCCCTGACCCTACGTCTCTGCACATTTTCCAGCTCCACCCCCAGGTACCCTTCAAGCCAACCCCCAGGCACCCTTCAAGCCAACCCCCAGGCAGGAGCTGCCAATCCCACAGCCCGAGCCAACCGCGACGCCTTGAAATCACACTTGGGAGGCCTTACGGGTGCCCAGCGACGCGCTGGGCGGTGCGTGCTTTACAATCCATGTGTCGAAGAGCCCTGAGCGAAGGCTGTAGCAGATGCAGAGTGTTCAGCAGATTCCTTCCCCTGGCTGCATTACAGCGGGAGGCAGGGAGCAGCCCCAGCCCTCTGCCCCCCGCCTCCCCAGCCCCCAGCAGCCATTTGGCATCCAGTGCCACGAGCTCCCAGGGCAGGCGAGCTCGTCGCCACAAACATCCTCCCTCAAAGCAGGACGCCTTCTCCCATGGGGCAAACATTAGTGGGACAACTGGAAACGTTCAACTTGATTATAATGCTTTAAGAAAAGGTCACGGTGAAATTTCAGCACTTTACCTTGAGCTCTGTTTGTTCTCTGCAGGATGAGATGGAAAGAGTCAGCTTGGCCTGGCTCGTGGCATCCGTGTAGCTCTGATTGCATTTCACGGGCCGGCAGCAGGCTGTTGAGCCACAGCAAACCCCCCCAGCCCTGGGGACTGGGATAAGTCACCACGGACACGCTCATGGGGGCATGCACTGGACCACCACAACACAGCTGGACCACGTTCTCATGTCAAAAGCTGTCCAACCCTTAGTTGATTTTGCACTGTGCCTGCACTTCTGCTGTTGAAACAGGCTGAATACACCCAAAAAGCACAGAAAAGCAGCCAGCAATTCCTAGACAGCATCTCCCCTGGAGCTGGGAAGGTTTTCCAGCACGCCATTTGGCTTCGTCTTTCCAGGCCTCAAAAGGAGCCGTGGCCAAAACTGCGATGAGGAAGCAGCTCTGCAGGACTCAAGCATGACTCAAGCATCGCTCGGACCCTTGGCCACAATGCCAGCCCCAGCAGCACCTTCCTCTGCTCCTAGAGAGGGATATGGCGAAGCACAGGCTGCCAGTATTGAAGGGCTGACGTTGCTTCTGCCAGCACCGTGAGCAGGACCAGGTCTCAGCCCTCGTTGAGCAGCCCCTATCCTTGCACTCCAGCACGGTTGCTTTGGGACTTGTTAACAAGCCACTTTGCTCTCCAAGCTGAGGTGCACAAGGGCAATCCACTGAAAGGCCCACAACTGGTGCAGAAGGCAGCCAGCACTCCCCAAAATGCACAGGCACAGGAGAAGAGCAGCCCAGCACACCTTCTCCTCTGCGCATCAGAACAGGAGCAGCTCTGACCCACAGTAAAAGGTTTGCTATCGGTTGGGCGAGAGGAAAACCAAGGTCAGTTGTGCCTATGACCAACTGAAGGATGCTCTGCCCCCAGCAACATTTCTGCTGCAATAATTAAATCCGTGGTCCGACAACTTGCTGCCGGGAGAGTTTTCAAAAGGTGTCCCGACAGAGCCAGGGGACGAGCACTTAGTGGAGACGGAGCCCTTTGCACCCACCGGGGTCCAGGCTGCCAGGTCCAGGCCTAGGTGGGTGAAAGGAGGAGGAAGAGCCATCCGAGCTGCCTTCAGCTGGGACGACTCCCAGAAAAGGGCAACCAGCAGGATTCGGGGGGAGATTTTAGTTTAGAACAACAATTTCCAACAAACCAGACTAAAAGCCCGAGGTGCTGAGCGCTCTTGCAGCACCTGGACGTGGCCAGGAAGGGCTCAGCATCCTTCCTTGAAGACGGCTGCACGATTCAGTCAGCAAAGCCTACCCCTACACAGGGGAAATGGTTCGAGATGCTACTGCAGCACAAATGGTTCTTTCCTGGCACCTGCTGATGCAGCCAGAGCATGGGGCCGGCGTGACACTCCTTCACAAGCTAGGATGCAGCTGGCAGGTCCTCTCAGCAGCATCCTTCCTCTGAAAGCCAACCTCAGCGAAGGCAACGTCTGCTTCCAAGCCGGGGAGGACAGAATCAACGCCTCAGCTTGTCGGTGGGGCCGTGGTGGACCCACGAGACAGGCAGACCCTCGTCCCCGCAGCACTTGTTCTCACTTTTCCGGAGCATGCAGAGGCACCCGCCCATGGAGCGGGGATGTTGTATTCCCACCACTCCAGCAGTGCCGCTCGCAACAACTCCCAGCTGCTGCCAAAAGGTATTTTTAGCTGCATTATTTATTTGAACACCTGCCTGAGACTTCAAGGCAGAGTACGGAGCCTGAGCTGCGGAGGGAGGGAGGGAGGAGTGGTGCTGGGAGATCTGGGCCGTTGCCACTGGAAGATTCCAGAGCAGAGACCTGGGCGCGATGGAGCAAGGCTCAGGCTATGCTGAGGAAGAGGATGGCACAGCTGGGATCACCCAGCTGTGCCACAAACAGCACCAGGTTAACCCAGCTGCTGGGACTAGCTGTGTACCAGTGCAGACTGGGAAGATGCTCTAGCCACCTCGCTGAGAGGCTCCCTTCAGAGAAATCGGGCTCGTCAGGTATCCAACTAAACAAGATTTTGAGATGCTCCGGCCCAGCGCAGTGTCTGCAGCAGGAACGACCAAGTCTCACTGCTGTACATTATTTTTTCCATGCAACCCCATTTTGGGGAGAAAATTCAGCAGAACTGCTCTCTTCCAAAACTCCTTTCCTCCACACAAAACCCACTGCACTCCAAGACCAGCCCAGTGCCCTGTTTCAGAGCACCAGCCCCAGGGAAAAGAGGATGAAACAAGCAGAAAGAGAGGGAAGAAGGAGGACAGACATGCTTTTCTCTTCTTCCCAAAGATGGAGATGCTCTCAGGGGTTGGGCCCACAGGGTAACTGAGGGGTACATGGAAAGTGAGACAACACCCCTGCATTATTTTTGCACACCTTTCTTGCCACCCCATTTACTGATGTGAACAAAACCTCCTGCCTCCTACTGAAATAATCCCCCCTTCTCTCTGAAAACAGCCAGGAAAAGAAGAAAGAAGAAGAAAAAAAAAAAAAAGAAGAAAAAAGCATCTAAAAATAAAGGCCAGGCCAGAGTATGTGCCTCTTGGTTGGGCTCCTGTGCTCACAGATCTGCTTATTTTGGCCTATCTCTCCCCAGCGATAAGGCAGCTAACAGCCCGTTATCAGCCAGTCGGTGAAAATGTGCTCCAGCCTGATTAGGGCTCAGTCTTTGCCAAGGTTATAAACAGCCGTTATCGTTCTCCCAAACAGAATAATCCGGACAGTATCAGCTCAGAAACATATGGGCCACACAGCGAAGATAGCCGCTGACGGACACTTCATTTTAATTGTAACGAGTGGTTAGCAGCAGCCTCCAGACAACAGACACAACTGCCCAATTGGCAGTGGCTTCGCATCTCCTCCTGCTTCCCTCCTCCCTCCCGCTCCCTGCTGGTTTTCTCCTCTCCTCACTGCCCTCCTCCCCTCGACTTTGCAGACACCCGGCTGCGCATCCCAGCGATACTGGAAGACCCCAGTCCAGTCCTGGCAGGGGGTCCCTGTCTCTGCAGACAGAAAAACAGGGCTCAGCGGCAGTGGCACAAGTGTGGCCGCGTCACACCCAGGGTGCTATGCCCAGGCTGGCGTGAGCGTGGAGCGAGAGGGTGCGCGAAGCTGCTGCGATGGAGGGGGGGCACCTGCGCCCACCCCTCTGCGGGGGATGGAGGCAGAGCGATGGGTCCCCACCAGAAAGCGCAGCACCCATGCGCCTGGGTCCCCGCTCCAAGCGGCACCCCGGTGTTTCCTCGCTGCCTGCCCATGTGCCAGCTCGGCAGCAGGCAGGGCGCGGGAGGAGGGGCAGCAAACCCTCATTTCACATTCTCCCGGTGTCCCTTCTGTGTCATACTTTTTCTTTCCTCTCCCCTTTCTCCCCTCCCTCTTCCCAAAAGGGGTGGTTTAGCTCAGAGAGTCTTAAACGCATTTGCATTCCCAAGACAAGCTTAGGCATAAATTCATCTCAGTGCAGGGGTGCTTTTTTTCCTTTTTTTTTCTCTCCATCCTCCTCCTTTTCCTCCCTTCTCCTTTTCTCTCCAAACCCGAACTGAATTCAGTGAGAACCCTTGCAATTCCAGCACCGTTGTGCTGCGCAACGCGGGATTACAAGGGATCTGAGGGCTTTCCTTTTCTTTCGACTCCCTGCGTGTGCTGTTGCTGCTTGGTTTTGTTATTAACAATATGCAGGGATAAGGCTCTTAGCCCCATTAGCTGCTCTAACCTTCTTCCCGCTTTCCTCTCCAGCCAGATGCGGCTCCCAGAAATCACACCGGAGCTTCATCCCTGCTGCAGGGAAAAAGCAGGAGAAAAAGGGGAAACCCTCCCAAAAATCGTCAGCAGGACATCCAGATGGGAAGGCAAGCTAAAAACCTCAGGAAAATCCAGCGCTTCAAGTCACGGACGCTTTCTCGGATAATCTGTATTCCTATCTCGGTGCCAGCGGAGCTGTGATCAGAATATCCAAGGTCTCATAAAAGATTCAGGGCTTATTGACTTCCTCGCCTTCGCTGGCGGTTCGTGGTGCTCCTGCCTGCTCCTGTTCAGCCTCCAAAGCACCCGCTGCCCCTTGCAAGTTGCCATCGCAGCTACCAAAGTTGAAGACACCTACTTCTGCGGTTGTGCTGGACGAGCAGAGCTGGTGGAGGAAGGCTCTCCTCCTGAGCAGGGAGGTGTATTCCCGGCCCCCAAGCCTGGGTGAGAGGTGCTTCAGGAGAGCCTTTGCCCTAGCAGACATCCCCACCCCTGAACAAAGCTCTCTTAGATAGCCACTCTGGCTGCACTGGCCACCGCAGCCAGCAGGCAATGCTCCACATGCAACAGGCAGAAATGCAGATTTATGAGTTATTTTAATTTGAGTCACACATTTAGGTGAAATTGTTCCCAAGCTGGAAAAGGAAAACTTACAGCGGGGACCTCTCAAGAGCAGGTTTGCCCCAGATCGTATATGGGATGAGCTCTCTGAGGGCTGTCTCCAGCAGCGCTGCAGCCCAGTTTTGCTGCATAAGCAGCCCCGAGCAAATGTGCCGACCAGAGAATTCAGCCCCTGCAAATTTATGATCAGCATTACTCGGCTGCAGCCCTGAGGAGAAGGCAGGAGGTGGGGGCAGACACTCAGCCCTTTGGAACAGGCCATCCCACCACCGCTTACTGGTTTTAGGCACAAAATACCAGGTGAATGGTGACCATAGTATTAATTGTGTAGTTTACGTACTGGAGATCTTCACCCTTCAGTTACACAGAGATGCCCCCAAACACCACACACGACCCAGCATGGTATTACCACCAAATCCAACCAGGCACCCTAGTAATCGCATCACCTAAAGAAAGACCTTACACGCGGCACCAAGACTCCGCACTAGAAGGCGCTGCACAATGTAGGTGGATAAATCTCTATGAGAAGAAAACACTGCATAGGAAACACATAGATTTCTACTACACGTGTGCTCAAGCACACACACAACGCTTGTTTGTTTACACGTCCTACACACACGCAGGCTCGTACGGCGCACGGGCGTGCACACCGCTCAGGCACACGCAGATGTATACGTATGCGCACATAGATACAGACTATTTATACACACACAAACCATACAAACGCTCCACGCACCCTGCTCGGTGACAGCTCAGATTTTCAGTAATATCATAATATTATTTTTTAGATCAGTTAAGGTATAAAATGTGCGCTCTCTCAGTCTTTAATATTAATAAGTCTTGTAACTAGCAGTTTCTCGTAGCTCCGAATTCTTGAGCACAACTAGAAAGGGCACTTATCCTGAAAAATCTAATAAATTTACAGTTTTATATACTTCCTTCAATTGTAAAAGTCTTGTTCAATAAACTTTAAAATGCCACTATAGAGCAATAACACAGACAGTATAAACCCAGCCCTGGGAAAGCTGTGCAACCAGAAATTGTTCCCCTTTCTGCTACAGCAATAAAGTTTTATATGTTTGAACTGACTGTAAAAAGGTTTGAATGTTGGCAACTGGGGAATAATCTGTCTTCTTTATAGTTATTATCATATTTCCCACAAGACCCTTTGGTCTGTGTCAATCCTTCTCGTCTATGACACCTTTGTACTGTCAGCGAAAGCAAGAATACTTAACTTTTTGCATGCGCACGCGGCTGTGACTGGAGGTCCTCTGCTCGGCTTTTCTTCAGATTACAGCACCCGGGAATAAATTACCTGGGATGTGCTGCCATGGAGGCCTCTTACCAACTTAAGCTGGTTTGGAGTGCAAAAGCTCCAAAATAAAAAAAGTAAAACAAAATAAAGGAATTTGTGGAGCATTTCTCAAGGAGTAAGAGTGGCTGCTACCAAACGGGGACTCTGCCATCCCCACGGCTCCCGGGACAGGCAGCATCCCACACTGGTGGCATCTCCCCGTTGCTCGTTCATAAGAAAGAGAGTTTGGTTTGATATCAGCTGCTTCTGCCTCTCTGTCACCATCTGAAGGTGAGGGCAGGTTTAGCACCAGCATCCCCAGGTTCACTGGTTGGAGCCAGGGTGCCCAGATGCCTCCCGGATGGAAATGCTTTGGGGATTCTCAGTGAATCCCAACGAAATCCGACCCAAACCTCCAAGAAGCAGCAGGCAAATACAAGGAAATTCCTCCAATTCACGTGTTTCACAAACAGATGATGCTTTACTCAGTTGCAACTTCAGTACTAGCTGGGAGCTCACAAATCGAGGTGAGAATGAATTTTGTCATGAGACCTACAGCAAGTCTGGACCTTGGCATCAACCATAAAGGGCTGACCTTCAGAGGAGTCACTGTGGTCACAGGGTGCAAGGATGCAGGGGAACCTGGTCCTCAGCCTTCAGCAACTCAACAGCAAACGATCCCTGACCCTGGGCCATCTTTCAAGTAGCAAAGATGAGGCTCAATCAGAGATTGAGATGTCAGAAGGGGTGATGTTAAAGCATGTTTGGAAAATGAAAAATGAGGAGTCACCATGACCAGATAATACCTGCCTAAGAGTTCTGCAGGGACTCAGAAATAAAATGATTGCATATTTTCATTAGCAGCTCAATCTCTCATTACACTAGAGGACACAAAGTGTCATACCCTATTTTTAAAAAATGGAGTGAGATGAGCCACACATTCACTGACTTGTGAGTCTCGTTTCAGTACTAGCTAAGATAACAAATAGATAGGATAAAGCCTCGAGATGGACATGATACCACCGAGATTAACTAGCAGTGCCCGTAAGGAAGAAGAAAACGTCCCTCGCTGATCTATTGCAATTGCTCCACACCCAGCAACAGAAGGCATGAAGCATGGCTGGCGCTGTTTGGAGTCCCCCAAAGTTTCGTCAGTTGACAAATCTAACCCTCCTCCCAGCAAATGCAAAGGCTAAAGGTTGGTTAAGAGGTGGAAGAGAGTAGAAATAAATGGCTTTTTCAGCAAGGCCATGGGGGTAGGTTTGCCCACTGCTGCTTAGTAAGTTTATTGCCAGAAGAAGAGCATGAGCAGCAGTAGGTTTGAGGAGAACATGAGCAACGGAGCTTAGCAAGAGCTCGCGACAGCTGAGATACTCCTCCAAGGATGTGTGAATGAAGCTCCATGAGCTGGAGATAAGATGGTGGGTAAAAGTCAGCGAGGGTAAAATGCACAAGGAAGTAATTTAATTACTCACACACAGTGACTATGACAAACTTTGCGCAGTCAGGCCGGACGCCTAGCGAAGCGTGAAGGGAAGGGGCAGTGAGAGCTGCCAGGGCTGCATGACACCCCTCATCCAGGCTGCCCCCTGCCCTGAGGCTTCTCACCCCCTGCACACCCATCATCCTTGTAAGAAAGATGGAGAGAGACTTTTTACCAGGGCCTGGAGTGCTAGGACAAGGGGCCGTGGTTTTAAACCAGAAGACAGTAGATATAAGGATGAAATATTTTCCGATGAGGGTAGTGAGAAGCTGGAAGAGGTTGCCCAGCAAAGCTGTGGATGGCCCATTGTTGGAAGTATTCGAGGTCAGGTTTGACAGGGCTTTATGTCATGGAAGGTGTCCCTGCCCACGGCAGGAGGGTGAACTAGATGATCTAGGCCCCTTCTCCAAGCCAAACCTCCCCGTTATTCTGTTGAACTGAAGGCAGGAGGTAACACTGCCCATGGGGGTACAACGGAGAGACTGTGTAAGGAGGAGGGATGGAATCGAGCACCAAAAGCTCGTCAGCCTTCAAAATACGATTTGATAGTTAAGTGGACAACTGGAAAAGCCACCAACGTGAACCAGAGGAAGAGGTCAGAGACACATACAGCCTGCACTCCCCAGGTGCAACCACAGAGCTGGAGAAGCACCAACCACCATGGCTTCACCTCACCCAACTTGTCCCTCCAGACAAAAGAAACGATGCTTGAAATGCAACCCAAGCACCATAACAATGGGGCTTTGGTTCTGGCTTAGCACTTTGCATAACCAGCCACAAATGAGGCGTTCAGCTTCCCAGCCCCTCTGCAACTGGCCAAAGAGAAAGTCCAGGTGAAGGATCAACTCTTCCCCTGCCCTGCCCCCCTCACCTCACAGGCTGACTCCCCGAGACCTCTGCACCCACTCTCAGCAGGACCCCAAACCCAGAGCCATCCCAAGCGAGCCACAGAGCTGCTGCCTGCCGACGGCTGCATCCCTTTGCACCTCCCAAGCAGCACAAATCCCTTTGCCAATGAGCGATGAATAAACCTCTCAGCACTCACCATGAAGATGCTCTATCCTGGGCTTGTGGCAAGCCCAGCAAGTGCTGCTGTTTGGGAGGGGGGATCTACAGGGACCCGGTCAGCGCTCCCCTTGCTCCACAGGAACAACCCAGCTCCTCCCACCACACCTCAGCATCCCAGTCCTGAACCTGTCAGATCTCAGGGCCACAGGCAAGCGGGGCACATGTCCCCCATCCCACCCCATCCTGCCTGTGGAGCGGCGAGGGTTAAGTCCAGCCGGCAAGGCGCATCTCTGTTGCAAGAGTCCATTACCTCCCGCCACATTACCTCATTCATTTCTTATATGCGGATGGTTTATTCTCCCATGAGCACCCTCGCTGGCAGACATGGCTAGTGTAAAGTCCCCTCCCTCCCCTGTATTTCTCTATCCATCACATTTAACACTCTGACAGTAACAGTCTATAATGTTTCTATTCTACAAAACCGCTCTGTCAACTCCGGGCTTCCAGAGCAGCAACTGAGGAAAATAAATAACATCAACGCCAGGCCCGACAGTATCACAGCTTGCTTTCTGCTAGGGGTTTATTTTATTTTTTTTTGGTGGGTTTTGGGATTGTTTTTTTTTTTTTTTGTGAGGGAGGGGAAGAAACAG
>NW_010389410.1:33535-34953 GCF_000710305.1 Buceros rhinoceros silvestris
TTTTTTTTGTTTTTTGTGGGTTTTGGGTTTGGTTTTTTTTTTTTTTTGTGAGGAAGGGAAAAAAAAAGGAAAGCAATAGAGAAGGGGGAAAAAATGTGCACACATGTAATGTGCAGAGAGAGATGGGCGGGAATTTCTTTTCCACCCAAATGAAAGGCTGGGAGATCCTCAGAGATGAGCACAGTGCTTTGGATGCAGAGAAAAGGGGAGCCGGCTGCTCCCACCCTGCACCCACATTCCCCAGGGACATGATGGCTTAGGGGAGATGGAGGCAGGGGACCGTAGCCCAGCTCCCCTTCAATACCATCTCTGGCTCTGCCAGCCCAGGGCAGGAATTGGCTGGGCAGCACTTGCAGAGGTTGTCTGGTGGAAAAAGGGGGAAGAGGGGCTGCAGAGATGGAGGGTTTGACCCACCACCACCCACTATAACCCCCACAGACCTCACAGCAGCAGCCAGCAAAAGCCCATCTGCTCCACACCAGCCGCTGGTCAGAAATCTCTAATCCACTTAAACAATCCACTCTGGCTTGTGGCTTAGTGCCCTCACAGCATTTTCCATCTCCTTTCACTCCTGTGAAATTCCCTGGAGCTGGTATCAGGCATGAGGCCACAGCTCCGGGATCTGCCTGCTCCCCTCTGCGGCTGCACGGGCGACCCCAGCACCCAGCTGTAGGAAGGGCGAAGGGGAACAGCATCCAAGTAAGTATCACCAGCAAATAATAATAACAATAATAAACACCTTAAGAAATTACCTGATCCTTGCGAAAGTGAAAATCAAGCAGAAGAAACTCCACTTTTTTCAGCTTTTTTGCTTTTCATTGATAGGACTGTGTTGGTGTTCATTTTAAGCCACTGTCTGCAAGCTTGCCTGCCGGCTGCATGAGCTCTGCAGGCTTGACAGAGACTTGCTCAGGTGGTGTTTTTCATTGGGGGAAAAAAAAATAATAATAAATACATGCACAAGAACTTTTCCAATCAATGGGAGAGAGACATGG
This sequence comes from Buceros rhinoceros silvestris, assembly GCF_000710305.1. Classification (NCBI taxonomy): domain Eukaryota; kingdom Metazoa; phylum Chordata; class Aves; order Bucerotiformes; family Bucerotidae; genus Buceros; species Buceros rhinoceros. Next base: position 34,531 of record NW_010389410.1, read on the forward strand.
CCCTTGACAGCCCTGCAGACTTGGGGGCTGTGCTCGCCAGGCAGCTTACGGAAGCCAGCAGGGACGCAGCCGCCCGCGGCAGAAAGATGAGGAGGAAACGCATGCGAAAGCCAGAGGGGATGCTCGGAGGAGAGAGGGGTGTGGAGAACTCAGAGAACACGGGGAGCGGGTAGCCATCCTCGCAGCCTCCCTGGTTATTCACTTCTCCAACCTCTTTGTGTCCAGCAGCTCTGAAATCAAGCTGACACCCTAAAGGTTGACACCAGACAGGGCCACTGTCAGCCTGCATGGGGCTACACCAACCTGCATCTCACCGACTCCTTCAAGTGTGGGGAAACATAAAAAAGCCAAGGGAAAAAAAAAAAGGAAGAGAAAAGGAAAAAAAAAAAGAGAAAGCAGAAAACGGTTCTCTCTTTTGTTTAC
>NW_010389410.1:34972-36942 GCF_000710305.1 Buceros rhinoceros silvestris
GGCTCCACCAACCTGCATCTCCCCGACTCCTTCAAGTGTGGGGAAACATAAAAAAGCCAAGGGAAAAAAAAAAAGGAAGAGAAAAGGAAAAAAAAAAAGAGCAAGCAGAAAACGGTTCTCTCTTTTGTTTACATACCTGCCAAGGGCTGATGCTGGCTGCTGTCAGTCATTTGTTCGAGCTGACGGTTTCCTAGCCGAAAGCAACGCAAGCGATAGCAAGGCAAGCAATAAAGGGACAGATCCTGCTCCGAGAGCCCCACGCCACCCCTCCAGCTCACTCTGTGAACTCTGCTCTGGAAGGAAAACACACCCAGCAAACAGATAGGTTTTGGGTTTGGAAAACGAACTCCCCGCAAGGCAGAGCATCACCCTCAAGCAACAACAGCCCCGAGCTCTGCTGAGCATCCAAAATGTGGAGAACCCGGCCAGAGATGGACAACGTTTGCACCTGAGCATCCTCGCAGAAAACCCTGAGCCAGGACAGATGCTAATGGGATTCGGGCTTCTGTCTGGGATGGGCTAAAGGATTAGGACTCCAGAATTAACTGCCTTTGCCACCGACTCCCAGTCTTCTGCCAGCAAGGGCCTTAATTCCCCTGCGAAAAGAAACTTCCCACTCGCAAAAGCAAGAATAAAGCTTCCCGCAGAGGCCTGACAGCGTAATATGAATGAGGGCTCACGTGTACACACACCCCCCTGCACAGGCACACTCATGAGGGGAACACACAGGAGAAATAATACAAAGGATGAGGAAGGAGCAAGGAAAAGTGCAGACCAAACTCCGAGCTTTCATGTGAAAAAGCACACAACTGCTTTTTTTTGTTGTTGTTGAGGTGTATTATTTTCTATTCATAAGTATCCCCCTCAATAGCTATATACGTACCCAGATAAGATCTGTATTTAGCTAAGCCCTGTCACTGGGAAGCGTGTTATTTGCCTGTTGATCGCTGTCGTTATTTCATTTGTGAAAAACAACACCGCTTTGCCCAATGTGAGAGCAGAAGCCAGGCGCCGGGTCCAATCCTTGGAGGGAAATGTTGGCAAAGGGTTCACAGGCTGAGATTTGTTTCTGGAAGCCAATTGTGTTTATATAATTAATCCATTTCCTATTTACTTCTGCATCAGGATTTTCTGACAAGCAGTTCACAAAGCTATAATGTAAAAGCGGTGGGTTTGGGAGCAGGAGCAAAGGCTCACAACTTGTTTTGTTTACTCCCCAAACTCTGGGGAGATGCGATGTGCTGTGGATAGACACCACGAGTTCGGCTGCTGAGTTAAATAGCCAGACCTTCCAGGTTTGCTGCTGCCAAAATTCAAGGCTGGAGACTCGCTTGTAGGACCAGCAGCATCTTCCGCTTGTGCCCACAGCAGAGTTCCCCTATGGCCAGGAAGCAGTGGTGCATGGGGGCAGGGTTTTCCTTTCTAGCTTCAGGAAAGGGAGGATTTTGCTGGTTTTTGCAGCACAGAAGGGAACTGAGGAAGCAGAAACACCTTTGGTTTCAGCAAACGCAGCCCTCCTCAGTACCCCGGGCTCGGGTCCCCAGGGAGCAGCCAGCGTGCGCACCAGAGGGCAGCAGTGCCAAAGCCACCCACCACCCGGCAACCTCCAGCCACCAACCACCCCCCCGAGGTGAAAATGCCCGGTTCCCATCCAGACATTTCTCTCCAGACGCTCACTTTACAATGAGAAAGAAGCAGGAAAACAAAAAAAATCGCCAGCCATTTGATCCCTTTCCTTGTCAGAAAGCTCAGTGCTGCTTACCGGAGTCAGGAGCAGCCAGCTACCAAACCAAACTTAAGCCCTTTTTGCTGCTGCTTTGAGGATATCCTCAAACACCGTGAGCTTCACCCAGACATTGTCAGCTGCTTGTAAGGGGCTGAGCCACTGCAGGGCTACCAGTCAAAACAGACCTGGCTGGGACCCAGCCGACGGTCCCATTTCCGGGCCTGGAACTTATGCGCTGCTGCCC
>NW_010389410.1:37065-37355 GCF_000710305.1 Buceros rhinoceros silvestris
TGAAACTCAGGCGCTGCTGCCGAGGAAAGGTGAAGAGGGGTGTGATGGAAAAGCCATGGGGGGTGCCCGGCGTGCAGGCGTTGCTGCATCGCTGCGAGCATCGTTGTATTGCTGTGAGCATCATCCCCGTATCCCTGCGAGCCACAGGCCATGGGGCCAGCTCAGCTGCGGACACTGCAACGGCACCCAGGGGCCGTGGCCTCATCCTGCATGCCCTCCTCTTGCCGTGCTCCTGCCTAAAGCCCACCTCTGGAGATGATAAGGGCTAATGAAACCGGCAGCTCCCCGAT
>NW_010389410.1:37456-44854 GCF_000710305.1 Buceros rhinoceros silvestris
TCGCCGATAAGGGGAGATCAGGCAAAGCAGCGGTGGTGGCGGCAGCAGCCAGGCTGCTGAGCGGCTGGGATGCATGTAATCAGAAGGGTTATCTAATGCTAGTTTCATTCTAATTGAGTCACTACCATATGTCACCCTGCAATAACAACGCAAGCAGCATGCAACTGAATACATATTTAATTCACATAATGGGTACAACAGTAGAAGTAATCAAGGCAGTTTGCCATAAGCCATAAAGAAGTGTAGCGTGTTCCTATCGAGGAGCAGCCTGCGCGTGGGGAGAAGGGGATGGCAGGGGCACGGCGCCGCTGCGAAAGCTGCAAAGGAGGGTGGGAACCCCCCCAAATGCAGCCTGGCCTGGATGGGAGGCAAGGCAGCCATTCGACGCGAATGGAAATCAATGGTAGAATATTGTCGACGGATCGTTAGCCCCTTCAATATAATTAACAGTAATGGATTTATTGGCGGAAATTTAATGATTTGAATGTTAAATACCTGCCTGGAATTGCGACATGCAGTCCGGCCGAGGGGCCGTCACTTTGTTTCCAGTTTCTAAAAGGATCAAAAAATTGAAAAAAATCAACTCGAGCCAGGCAAAGGTGGAACCCCTGAGGCAGGGCCAGACGGTGGTGGCCATCCCTGCTCCCGGCTCACCCTCCTCTTCCAGTGGCACCTGACGGCCCCACTTGCTGCCTTCATTTCCTCCCACAATGAGAAGATTAATACGATTGAGGACCACTCATCAATATCTTTGGACAGATCAACCGGAGTTTTCATTAAAGCCATATTAATGCTTTTGGATACACAGCTGCGGACGGGTTAGGCTTCAAAAATAAAGCCCAGGGAGGAAAGAAAAAAGGAGAGGAGCAGTGTCCGCTCACAGCCGGGAATCAAGGGAGAGCCGGCCTGGTCCCTCGTTAGTGGCCTCTCCCACCAACATGTTTTGATGTATATTTCATGAGGATAAACAAACATTCATTTCACTTTGGGAAGGTGCTTGCTGTAATGTATTGGCAGCCTCACCAGCAATGAGGGGACATTAATTTCAATTCTGGTGTTTAAACACTTTGTTGAGTCCCAATCATTCATCCCTGGCTCAGCACGGCCCCGGCGTGGGGAAACGACGGACAAGCAGAGCCCCAACCTCACCCTTCCACAGAACCCGCTGGAGTTTAGTCGCTATTTAAATGGCTTAAGGAAGACACAACGTTAGGAAAGTGGCAGCTCTACCTGGCTGCTGGCCTTGGGGTGCTGACTTCAGCCATCCCATGTATCGTCAGGGAAAGGCTCCCAGCCTACGCTGAGGAACACCGCTCCAGCAAACAGGCTCGGATGAGTATTTGCTGCTATGCCGAACCACAGGACATGCCAGAGATGGCAGGGGGACACGTGTGCTGGAAGCTGCCAGGTCTGCCAGGATTCCTGCACCCTCAACCTCTGCACCCTGTTAAATGAGAAGAACGGCAGCACTGCTGTTCTCAGGGGGGTGCTGCAGAGAAGTCTCTTAAAGACGGAGGATTCTCAGTCTGGTGCAAGAGCCAGACGACACTTAGAAAACAGCCTGCCTTGGCCTGCAGGGACCGGAGACCAGATGTGCTGGTGAGGGCACACTGCACGTACCTCCTTTCAAACTGGAAATGCAGGTACGGATGCAGGTGGCTGCTGCTTCTCCCCATCCCTGGCTCTCGGTGCCTCATATGCACCGCTGAATAAATGGAGCTGGCAGAAACTGTGCAGCGGAGGGAGCAAGCGGGGCTGTGGGTGGGGATGGGGACACCTGCGAGTCGGAAAATGGGAAGCAAATACAGCCTGGGAAAGGACACAGGGTCCTGATGCTCAACAGAGGAGAGCAGGACAGGCTCACGTGCCTATAAGAGGCGATGCTGCTGGGAGAACGACTTTTTACAAATAATCTGTGAGTTAAGATGCACAGAAACAGCAAAACAGGAAAATTATGCCTTTATGCCATGTTGTTTATGTGGACACCAAGGGTTTTGCTCAGCCCACCGCGGCCTGAACACACTCACCACCATCCAAAAGGAAGAGGGGAGCTCCAGCACAGCTCCCCCCTTCCAAAAAACAGAGAAGTCCCATCAAAAGACTAACAAATATTCACCTGAAGAGCTAAGGCAGACAAGGGCAGGGAGGAAGGCACTGCACACTGGGACAGCCACAGCTGCCCCCCTGTTTTTCCTCCCACTTTTATTCTCCTGCTTCTTACGATCACCAAACACACAAGCTACCCTATACATGAGGCAGAGTTAAAACAAGTTACAGTATGTGACAACACATCAACAGCTCTCTGGGAACGCCGTGGAGATGCTGCGGTTGCTTTATATTACAAAGCACGCACAACGAGACGCAGACACACACACTCCTATCTAGCACCACATACATGCAGGCAATGCCATGAAAACATTTCTCCATTCTTTATTTCTCCATTGCTTTATTTTCTGTGATCTGCTTTGTGGGGATGGAGAGGGAGCAGCACCGGCTCCCTTCTCCACGCATCTCCTTGGTTTTAAGGGTAAAAAGCTGCTTTAAGAAGAAAACACATTAATGCCTAGAAAGGAGATTATGATAGGAGAGTTGCCATGATCAGGGTCACAAGGCAGCCAAGCACTGAGGGACAGAAACCATCTTGTCCCCAAACACCTTCTAGGGTATGATGGCAACGAATGAGTTCTCATCAGCAGGAGGTGCTTCAGGAGAAAGGACTGTTCCTTGGTACTGAATGGCTAATACAGCCCAATCAGAAGCCCCTTCATTAGAAGCTGATGAAGGTCTATGTCCCTCCCAAGAGTTTCTTCCGTGTCTCTAGACTTCTCCAAAGACAGATGTTTTCCAGTAGCCTTACAATGGACACGACTAACCTGATAGCAGCCCCCTTGAGGACGAAATCGGGCTTCAGGTTGGATAAAATGGTGTTTCTTTGTGGTAGGGTTCAAACCTACCAAAATTCCAATTTTCAGCCTCCAGCAAGAAGCACGTACCGTCAGGTGTGGTCTCTACCCCAAAGAGCTCCTCGACTAACCAAACTGACCAAAGAGGTGACACAGAGGGAAGGACTGGGTCAGACCTCTGTGATCCCAACCACCCCAATGCAACCCACCCACTGACATCTAGCAAAGCCACCCCAACTCCTGAAGCTTTCCTGTCCTGCTGGGGCCATTGGAGAAGAAAGATCGATGGCTGGAAGTCGTATGGAAAATCCCAGAGCCTTCCCTTCCTCTGCCTTCTCTTCTATGTTCAATAATCCTGTTAAACTGAACCCTGGCTGGATTAATCTCCTTCCCCAGACAAATGGGCGATTATTCAGGCATCACATTGGGATTTTTAGGGTTTGTGCGTGTTTCCACTGATCTTCTCTTGGCTTCTTTTGTAAATGGCTTTTACCGCTCCCCCGACAGCACGCACGATTCAATTCAGTCTGTCTATTAACAGTTCAGATACAAATACCTGCTCCCCGGGGCTACCCGCAACAAATACCAGCAGAGCTTCGGGGAATCCTTCCCTACTTCACCACCAGTTTGGTGGCTAGAAAAGCCTACAGCTACTCGTATTTGTCCTTAAAGTCCTCCTCTCTCCAAAGTTTGCTGAGACAAGTTCTGCAAATACTCAGCCCGCAGAGCCTAAGGCCAGAGCACCCAGAAATCAACCTCCCAACCTGGCAAATCTAACATGTGCCTCAGGCAGCCTTGGGTAAGGAAGATCCTACTGAAGTCAACTGAACTGGGCACCGTAAACATGTAACCCAACTGGGAAACACTCAGGCAGGAACATCAGGACGCTGTGGTACCACCTGCCCAGGGGAATGAATGGAAATCCCCCAGGAAAACCAGAAGGAAAGCCAAAGCGGCCCTGAAGATGGTGCTCAAGTTCCTTGCCTGGGTAACAGAAGACGACCACCTGTGACACCAGGGAACTGGCCCTGGGTCTCCTGTGGCCACGTTTCCAGGAAGACTGGGTTCCATTTTTAAAATAATTACAGGATTTGGGATCAGGACACATGGTCCCTATCCTGCATGAAGCAATGTAACCATGGGGCTCCTTTATTCCCTAGAGCACATCTACAACAGAGCCACTATCTACCAGGCCAGCAGCTCAGATTCCCAGCATCCCACATTTCCACTCCTGTATGTGCGATTACATGCAGGCATATACAAGCAAGATGTTTCTTGTAAACAGCATGGCATGAGGCAGCACTGAAACGCCTTTTTCTTCTTGGAAAAAATCTGCTTTTAAGGTTGGTTCACTCCCAAACGCAAATAACGCCACCACACAAAAGCCGACAAGTCCTGCCCAGGTGTTTCCCCCACATGTCCTCAGCTGTATTTCTATACTTCAGTGACTACACTAAGTTGAAACTAATTTATACACTGGCTGGCCCTGCCAAGGAGGACCGTGGAGCCGTGGGACTGTTCACCAAGCCCCATGAAGGCACAGGTACAGAAAGGAGCACACCATGGCCTTCATGCCAGCATAACCTTTCAGCTGTCAGCAAAGAGAAAGGGAAGAAACCAGAAGGTATCTCCGTTCTGCAGCTGGAAGGAAGAGCTCGCTGGCACTCGCTATGCTGCCCACTTCCACTTCAAGTGGAACGACCTCGTGGTTTTGGTCATGTTTTCCCCTCAAAGCTCCAGGAGTCTTGGGAGAGATGAGAATCCCAGCGTTTGGTGTCAGGAAAGAAAGCACAGCACAGAGTAGTGCTGATCCTCAGGAAAGACTGAGCCTCAACAGGGAGGCTTAAGACATTCTTAGAAAGAAAACACAAATCAGTTCTCTCCGGAGCATCTCGTTTGTGGCACTCAGGACGTACGAGATGCTTCTTGACACTGCTAGGGACAGAGGATGCTCTGCCAGTTCCTGCCCAGATCAGGGACGAGGGACGGCAGCAAAGGACTGGCGAGCTCAATGCTGAGCTGGAGGGCAGTGATCCTTGGTGCAGACCGGAGCACCAGAGGAAACGGCTCCTCTGCAACTCTGAAGAAATCCTTCTCATTCCCTTTGGGGCAAAGGACAGCCCGGGGCACCAAACAGACCAAAAAGCCACAAAATCTGTGCATCCCCAGCCTCTCTCCCCTAATCAGGACAGAGATAACCCAGGCAAAATTCCCATTAACCAGCTAATGCGTGTAGCAGTGTTTCCCAGGCAGGGCTCCTCGTGGCTAAATAACAGTCTTTATCCCCCAATTTCCCTTCATCATTTGTCATCTTCTTTCAAATCAACTCAGTATTTCCTGAATCTTCAAGTACTAACAGGCTCAAAAAAAAAAAGAAAAACCCCAAGGAGGAAAGTGCTTATGACTCACTAGAAAACTGGTTAATGTTTCCCACCCCTCTCTCTTCCCTCAAACTTCCCCCTTTCCATCCTGGTTCTCCAAACACTTCCTGGACAGCCATGGATCGGCTCAGACACGCTGGCCTGGGGGAGGAAACCCAGAAAGCAAGAAGGCAGATGGATCACAGTGTTGGGAAGAAAGAGGCACAGAGCATTGGGACCTCTGGCAGATGAGTGTTGTGGTCCCCCACCCCACCCCAAATCAGCCTAGCATCCCAAAGGACAAAGGCACGAAATCAGACAGAGATTGTGATATTGGAGCATCCTCCATGCAGGACACATCCGCCCCTCTGCCAGCAGCCCCCTTCAGTACGACATAAACAAGCAGTGACACAAGTTTCTGCAGCAGAACTGGGTCTGCAAGGGCGCAGAGGAGAGGGGCTGCGCTGAGGGCCGGCAGGTGTATATGGAAAGAGAGACAGGAAAACGCATCACAGCAAAGTTTCACACTTGGGGGGTTCTTCCCCTTCCACACACATCTGTGGGCACAGTAGCCAGGGCACAGCATGGGTGACCAGGGCATGACCGTGTATGGGGCTGAAGGTAACTCCACCTGTACCACCACACTACGTGGCACCTCCATCGCAGATGGAGGCCTCCAGCTCTGGCAGAAGACAACCCGACCCAAGCCATTGCCCAGAGGCAGCCAGGCTATCACCTCCCACACTGCAGTCTCCACAGCAAAACAGAAAGAAATGGGTAATTTTTTTTTTCTTTATACACACTCCCTGCCCCCTTTCAATGCTTCCTCCCTCCAGGCTCCCCTCCCTCCCTTTGCTCTCTAACACACTGCCACATCCCCAAATAAATTGTGTAAGGGCAAGTCAGGGGCAACCTGAAAGCAAAGCAGAATGGCTGCAGAGTAGGGAAACAACAGGGAAAAAAACACCACAAAAACAAAATAAAAAACAGAGAGAAAGGGGTTTTCAAAAGAGACAGGACTGGTAGAAAAGCCATGGCAGCACCAGGAAAGGGGAAGGGGGGGGCGGAATTCCTCTGGAAATCATTAATACTCCAGGAACCTTTAGGACTAAACCTGAATACAGACACTTAAGCTCTCAGCTCTGCCATTAACGCTAGGGCCTAAATTATTGATTTTTTGCCTTTATCAGCATAACAGTCACGTCCCGGTATCAAGATCTAACTACACTGCGGTCCCTGTGCTGCAGCCACTGAAATAATTAGGAGAAATTCTCATTAAAGGAGAGTGAAAGGTTCAGAGATGGAGACAGAGAAAAGGGTCTGGGAGGGTGTTTAATGTCTTCCACGGGGTCAAGAGAGCGCTCTGATCAAATCCCCACGCGGGGCCAGGGGATGACAGCTTATCAAAAGGAGAAGTCCAAAGCTCGGGCTGGGCTGTGCCACAGCGGCGCCCGCCCGCAGCCACCACCACACGCTGGCAAAAGGGGGCTTAAAGGAAGGTAGAGGAAAATGCCTGAAAAATAAATAGAAAGGGAGGAAAAAATTAATAATGGAAGGGTTACTGCTGGCTTGTTTGGAGTCTAAAAAATTCAGCCTGGGGAAAGAGAAGGGGCGTGGGGAGGGGAGGTGGGTACAAGGGAGAAGCCGGAGGAGGAAGGAGCCCAGCCTGCTCCCCAAGGCACACGGCCATGGCTCTCGCTATCGATTTCACTGCGGACTGCGCCGCTTGGGATGCCGAAAGGAAACCACGAAGCAAAAAGGGAGAGCGGCAAAACCGAGGCGAAACTGCGCACGCGGCCAAAGGGATGGAGGGAAGAAAGAAGCCAGGAGGATGAAGGAAGGCAGCTCAGCCTGGTGGTGTCACTGGTCCCAACCCAAAATGCCAGGGAAAACATTAAAAAAATTTAAAAATAAATTTATAAAGACAGGGAAAATGCACCAGGCTGAAACACCAGGAAACATTTCACAAAGCCCAGAGGGGGAAAAAAAAAAAAATTTATCCCAGTCTGGTGGGCAGCAGAAGGAAGTCACTGGAGATTTCAGTGTGATTGGGGAGGGGGTGATGGAAAGATAAGGAGAGTGATGGACGGGGAGGGAGAAGGAGAGGAATGAATGTAAAAAGCCTGTCCCCTCCC
>NW_010389410.1:45010-45399 GCF_000710305.1 Buceros rhinoceros silvestris
TGCCCCTCCCCCCCGCGCACACAAACTTTGCCTATATTTAACGTCAACGTGCTGTAATTTAAAAGAAAAATTCCATTTCACTCGGCTAATCAGAATGGTTAGAGAGACCATTACCACAAACACTAGGAACATCTGAAATTGATTATTTTTTACTTCGTGCAGTTAATGAAATTCTCCAGCGACCGGGGGGGAGCGCGGCGGAGGGGTCCGTGCCGGGGAGGGGGATGCCGCACTGCCGCCGACCTTCCTGCCCAGGGCTGCGGGGGAGAGGCACGGGGCTGCCGGAGCCGGGCTGGGCTCTCTGCCCACCATTTTGTGAAGGCTGGAGATATTTAGCATGGGCGGCACATCCCGTAAGGAGCACCACATCATTAAATGTCTTGGGCTGG
>NW_010389410.1:45529-46401 GCF_000710305.1 Buceros rhinoceros silvestris
GAAGAGAAATGCAGGATGTCACTGCCTGATAGGGAGAAGACTCGGAGGTTATTTATTAGCGGACACTTACCACAAACTGCATTTTCTCCATTTGCATTCGATACACTGCAGCCAGCTTAGCGCCAGGGAAAGGTGGGCAGGATGGAGCGACCAGCACCCTCACCCTTTCCCTGCTCCCCACCCATCTTAGCCCCTGAAGAGCCCCCCTGCTCCTTGCCAGTCCCACCAGAGCAACTTATCTATTTGCTTGGCATGACCCAGTCATGCCAACTTTCCCAAAGATGCCATGACGCTCCCTGTTGATGCTCTCCAACACCACAGTTCAAATAACCAAGCCCTGGGATCCAGGCACCAAGCAAGCCCTGGGGTCCTGCCGAGGTCCCCGGAGCTCTACAGTGGCCCTTCGGTCACCGTTGCAGGACACGTCCCTTCTGCAAGACCATCCGGAGCAACACACCAAAGAAGGCGCAGTATCCTTGGACGCTCAACCCACTGCAGTCGAGTACTAAATCCCTCCAAGGAGCATCACGAGGGCATCCTGATGCATCCCTGCCCCACGTGCAGGCACATGCCAGGGGCCAGTCTCCCCTCCATCCTGTGGCCGCAGCCTCTCCCCCATCTCCGAAAAGTGGCCGAGTGTAATTACGCAGAAAGCTCCTCTGGAGCTATATCAATAAGACAGACGTCTGTTGTATCATTCTCTCTCAGTAAGGCATTTCTTCTCCCCAATTGCTCATATAGAATCATAGCCTAATAGCATGCTATTAACATAATTGCCAACACAACTAGTGTTCCGTGTCTCACAGCCATTTGCTTATTTTGCCATAAAGAATATCAAAAAACAGCCCGAAAACCCGCAGCCGGGTGTGTGG
>NW_010389410.1:46530-58417 GCF_000710305.1 Buceros rhinoceros silvestris
AGGGAAGCGGCACTGGCGGCTGCCCCAGCTGCGGACCACGGCACTGGCAGCACACTCCAACCGGGCTCCCGAACAGACGTGTGCGAAGATCTAAACGGATTCTGCCAGGCGAAATGAAATTCCCATTATTTTTAATTAATCCTTAATTAAAATATATTACTCCGCAGATTCCGCAAATCTCTCTTAATATGCAAATGCGGCCCATTCAAGGATATTTACATATCATTAATTAAAACGGCACATTCTTTCAGTCTAACAAGCTGGAAGCCGTGGTTGTTGCCACACTGGCAAGGAAGCTCGGCCCAGCACTGCCAAATGCATCCGCAAGAAAGATGTTAAGTGTCACAGCAGGGGTGGGAGAGTGTGGGACAGGGCTGGGCAAAGGAGACAGCTCTGAGGGCTCTCACCCATTATTCGGGGGTGAGTTTGGGAGATCCCGATCCGCAGCAAAGTTGCACCATGAAGCCTGGCTGGAGCAGTGGATGGGGATGCGTCGCGGCATGGCAGCATCCGGAGAGGAAGAAGCACGGTCCAGGCTCTGATTGCAGGATCAGTGCTCACTCACACACGATGTTTGAAGTCAACTGGTTCTCCTTGGCGTTGGTTACCAGGGACACTGTGCTGTCCAACCAAGATTTGCCACCAGGGAGTACTCCTGCTCTCCCTGTCTCAGCCTCAGAGCATGGAGATGTCTCTGCTTCAAAACTACCAGACAAGTCAAGCTCCCAGCACCAAACTCACTCTGGGCTGCTCACATCGAGCCAGACAAACCACCCCACCAGAAGGATCAGACACTACACAGCAAGCCAGCGCTACAAGCTTTCAACAAGGTGAAAGCATGGAGGTGATTATGAGCTGGTCTGAGAGAGGAAAGCTTTCTGTCCCCCAGTAATTTCCTCCTGCAAGACGAGTCTGCGCCTCCTTCCCCAAGTCGTAACAGATAGGCTCATTGGGCACCATCACAAACACAGACACCAGCACCCAGAAAGCTCTGTGCTCCCAACCATCTGTCCAGCAGAACTGCAGACCCTGAGACGCGACCAGTCAAAGCTGAAGGTGACACAGCCGAGAGGTTAACTACTGCTCCAGCACGGGTCTAACTGCTGCAAACTTACGTTGTAGTACTCTGTAAAGTATCTTATCAGGTAACAGCCTGGGTACCACTCAGGCACCAAGTCACCACCCCAAAGAGTCACCAGTTTTGCACACCCACTGACAACTCCCATTACTGCCAACTGACCTATGTCTCAAGTATCCCAGGGTGTGGTGTTCACAGGAACATCAAACACCCAAAACCCACTCAGCAGCTCCTTCCCAGAAGATGAAAGCCAGCACCAAGTAGTGTCTAGATGTCCATGGCTCCACAGGTGCCTGCAAGCAAGGGCTGGCCAGTTCTCCACAGCCAGGAGGACTGAGCCTCATCTCCCATCACAGGCCGGATACGCTGCTCCTATAAAGCTGGAGGTTTTCAGCCTGAAGGACTGATTTCCATGAATGAGAATGACAGCCTCATTCTCCTTGTCTCAGCACTGTCACTGCATCTCCTAGACAGAGCAGGCAGCAGAAATTCAGCCAGCAGCTCCTCACGTGGGACTGACAGATATTCTCAACAATTAATAAGCCTCTGTCCTTCTCCAGCCCTTTTCATCAGAGGTCTTCAAAGTGCTTGAATGAACTTGTCTCCACCACACTGCAGAGCCAGAGTAAACGCTTATCAATCTCTCTGCCCAAACAGGGAAACCAAGGCACAGTGCAGAGAGACCTGTCCGCTGCCACACAAGCAGGTTCACTCCCAGAGCAAAACAAAAGCCACTCAGCTGGGTGAGGGAACTTGTACTGAGCATCACTGGGTCTATTGCTGGTTGCTGCTGGAGTCTGGGAGGGTCATGAGCGAAGGGGCACTTTACTCTTGCCTTGTCCCCTTCTGCTCCTTCCCCTGGCAGCTGCCACCAGGCTTTGGAAATGAGGGCAGCCCAGCTGGATGCACCTTCAGCCAGGCCTGGCACAACCACATCCAAACCCCCCGAGATACCTGCATCACACAGGTACCTGCCATGCAACGCCTTCATGCTTTCCCAATAAATGAGGCTGCTCAGGTCACGCGAGTCTTTGATTTCCCACATCTTCAGAGAAGGCGGAGACAGTCACATTATTACCAGCCAACTGAGAGGACACGATATGAACCACTCAAATCAAGATGACTTGGCTGCATTTCAGTGCCTCCTGCGGTCCGGAAAAGCAGCAATATCTCCATGTACCAGGTTGATTCACGCATCAAGTCCATTTCAGGCCACGCTTACCCCCTTTGCTGCACAGGGAGTTGTTCATTCTTCTAGCGGGCTAAGCCTTTAACCACAAGCCTTTAATCAGAGGGCATGCTTTTCTTTTCTCTTGCCTTCTCTCAGGATCGCGCAGAGAAAACATTTCTGTTTTATCTCAGATTGCCCCTTCAGCAAGTTTTCACATCACTTAACTCCTCTTCAGGTCTTCAGTGCCATTCTGGTTCAGGGAGCTCACTAAGGCCCATGAAAAACAAGGCAGCTGGCAAGCCAGGTGCTGCCGGAGAGGCTCATCCTGCCTCCTCAGCATCTTTGGTCCCAAGTCTTTCTCAAGAAGCAAGCAGGGTCAGGCAAGCAGTCATTTGGGCACGTCCATTCAACCCCTCTGCCAAGCTGCCGAGGAAGTGGCCAGGAGCCACAGACAAAACCCACCAGGATTGCTTTCCTCACCTGGAGGCAGTTTGGGAGACCCTTCCACCGACTCCCAGCACCACACCATGGCCTTGTGAAACACCCAGACCAAAGGCTTTCACCTGCTTTCCAGGAAAGCCTCAAAGCTCTCCAAAATCCCCCCATCCCAAAGCACTGTGACACTGCATGGACAACACTCCACGAGGCACCAAGCGGTTGACAAATTATGCCAATTAATACTCCCCCAGCATCTCTTGTGACGGAGAGGTGTCTGAACCTTGGTAGTCTTGGCCCAGGGCCAGCCAAAGTGATTAAATCACGCCTCCCTCCACTCTCCCTTTGCGGTTCCAATTGCACGTGAAATTGCTCCTCACCCACTGGTGCATCCAGCTGTGTCCCGGCCACCCGCACAGGGTTAAAAGCCACCGCCACAAGCCACAGCTCCAGGCCACAGGTCCACATCCTCAGATGGTCTGCTCAAAGGGCCCCACGTCCTGAGCTTGTTCCTCCATGAGCTGCGAGGAGGAAGGGACACACTTCTCCCTCCGCTGTGTCTTCTTCCTTTTGCCCAAAATTTTCCAGCGTGGACAGTGGAGCAGGTTTGGGGTCCCTGCTCTGCTCCCCAGGCTTCTCACCATGTGTTCTTCTCCCAGCAAAAAACGCAAAGCAAGACTGAATGGCACAGGCCATTACAGCCTCACACCCAGCGAGGGTTGCAGGACAGGAAGTCACCAGAGGGATCCCAGTGCCACTTTGTCACCCAGGCCGGTGCTCTCCAAACCAAATCCTTCCAGCAGCACCCATCAGCGGCCCTAAGATATCAAACCTGGCGTGAAAAAAGGAACCAGCTTCCCAGCATCCCAGAAAGGCTGGTCCTCATCTCCCTTGGCTCCTGCTCTGTTCCTCTGTTCCCAGCAGATACCAGGCACCTCTTGGGGGCTTAGAGCCTCCAGTCATCCCAATTCAGGGGGATAGCTGGAACACTCACTGGTGAAGGTGGCTGTCCCTCCCTCCCCACTGCCAACACACACTCTGCCACGGCACTAATCCCACATTAATATGCTCACCACAGCTGAAGCAGCCGACGTAATGAGAAAGTCCATCCACGAGAAGATAATTATATTACAAAACTATTTTAAATCAACAAGAGCCAAGACAGATGGGGCAGGGAGAGTGGTCCCATCACTCCGGGTGTCCTGTCACAGTCTGGCCACCTCTTGACAGTAGGACTTGCTGGATCTGGAGGCCAGAGCTCCTCTAAGCCTCCAGCATCAGGGGCTGGGCAAACCAGGGCTGAGCAATGCTAAAGAAAAGAGAAACGTGGCCCAGAAGAGCATGGCCTCGGAGCCGGTGGGGGACTGTCAGTGTGGCTCTTTTGTTGCCCCAGCTCTCAGGATGGGTAGCACCTAACTACTTACAAGCTCCCAGAGATTGAGGATGGCAGCTTTCATTTAAAACCACTTGCAAAATTGATCCTAGCTTGTGGGCACAAACCAGGAGGAGGACTAGGAGCTGAGAAACAGCCAGCTGGTGTTTGAAACAGCTCTTTCACACCCACCGCGGCCTCCCATGTGGCTACACAGCGCGGACAAGACTGAGCAGGGGCAGAGGATGTCAAGATGTGCTCTGCAGCGGGGACGAAAAGAGAGGACATTCTTTCTCTCACCCCGACAGAAGAGGACTCACAGCCAAAGTCACCACCTCCAGTGTGACAACACGTCCAGCCTCAAAGAGAAACAGCTGCAAAGGAATTAGCTTAAAAGGAAAAATAGCTGGGGAAAGGGGGAAACCCTAGAACCAAAGGAACCCCTGCAACACACATCCTGCCCCTCCCGCCCTCCTTTTGCGCCTTGTTCTCTCTCTCCTTTCCCCAGCCGGGTTTAATTTGACACCTTGAGCTTTGGTAACGAGGTGGGGAGAGAAGAGCCACAGCGGAATTCATTAGGCTGAGCACTGCAGGGCCTGCTCTCGGCGCGCTAATGACATCGGAGGATAGGGAAACGAGACAGCCGCCACGCCGGATGAAATAAACATGAGCACTGTCAGCCCTGACAGCAAAAGGGACAAAATAAGGCAGGTAGAGACCTTTCCCCAGTCGAGCGACTCAAAGCAACAGCTTCCAACCCCCCTGCCCACAGATCCCCAGTGCTTGGGAAAGAGGAGAGTGGCCAAGAAGGTGATGGAAAAGAAAAGCAGCGATTAAACTGCCTTCCCATGAGTAAAACATTCTTCCCTGGGCACTGACGCCTCTTCGGTCCCCTTCCACACCCCGAGGAACTCATGCCACCTCTTTCCATCTGCCCGGCACAATGGAAACTCCCACAGCAAGGGCTTGGGGATGCTGTTTTTGCCTGGGGTACCCCTCTCCCTTCCCAGACAGCACAGGGAAGGGGGGAGCATGGAGAGACAACTATTGCACAAATCCCCCAGGCTCATCACACCAGTGAACAAGCTGGAGAAAACAGCTGCAGCGTGCCGCGGCACTGACGTGCAGCACTGGGCCACGCGTGCAGGCACAGAGGGTGCTCCTGGTGTGCCACAGTGCTATAGGAACCTGGCACCACGGCCCTGGCACAACTTCTGCCAATGCTCACGCTGGTTTTTGATCCCAGAAATACCACAGAAGCCAACAAGACCTCCCTTTGCTCACCTGCAAACCTTCATCCCAAGTCCATGAGAACCGAGGTATGTCAGTCCTATTGAGATGGTAACATTTAAAGGGCAATATTAAAGTTACAAAGGGCAGGAAAACTGCAGGCTCAAAGAGAAAACTGTCTATCTACACCAGCTCACTAGTTTTAATGCTGGACTGCAGGGACACCAAGCCAGAATGGTCCCAGGCCACTTCCTTCGCAAGATCTGGGTCTACAGGACCATCAGGCGATGCTGAGGTCTTCCACTGTGTCCAAAATGCAAGAGGATGGTTGCAAAACCTCTGCCCACCAGCAAGGAGTTGAAGGTCATCTGCTCAGCTCAGCCTCCAGCACAGCCCCTCCTCCACCTCCAAACACCACTTCCAGCACCCTCCTCGCCCAGCTTCTGGGCCCCTCTCCTGAAGGTACTCTAAAGGAAGATGAGGGTCTTTGTTACTGTGGGGCTGCTCCAAGCTGCAGAGGTGACAGGAGGGTTGGAGAAGCACACCTTGTAGTCGATCAGGAAAAGCCACATGGGCTTTGAGAAACCAGATCTCGGTGAAGACAGGGCCACTGACCTGATCTGCCCAGCATTAATTCTGCCCGATTTTGGGCTGAGCTCAAGGCCCAGCATGGCTCCCCTTCATGCCTTGCTCTGCCTACCACCTCCAGGTCAGGCTTTCCTTCAATGCCCCTGATGTTTTGCAAGGTGAAACACTTCTCAATCCACGAGTAACTGGCATCACGAGCAGACTTTTCTTTTCCTCCAGAACACTGACCTGCCCCATCCCTCCACTAAGGGAATAAGCTTCTGCCCGTACGCACCAACACACAGCACAAGAGCTCATCTGCTTGATGTCAGGCAGATCACTTGCTTTGACAGATGCTCTCTACCCATCACAAATCTGCATTTTCTGCTTTGGTTTGGGGGCAAGTTCTTCTGTCTGGGCAAAGTTTCCAGAAGGCTCTTTTACAGCATCTTCACTCCAGCGGTTTTAGACCCTCCAGTTGTTGGCTCTGCTCCTAGGACACAGCAGCATGCAGGAGGGAAGGGCATGAGGGGGAAAAAAGGCAAACTTCCAGAGCACAAGAGCCTCGAGTACTCCTCCTGTCTTGGCCCCTGGCCTGTATCCAATCTGAACAGGTCACACATGCCTCAGTTTCCCCACCTATTAAAACAGCCAAATCCTCATCTGGCCCTTTCATCCTCCTGTTCTGAGCAAAGAATGGCACTCACTGACAGATGCACCACTAGATTCACTGCATCTTCACTACCCTGATCTTCGCTCCAGCAAAGAACCCCACACGTTGATGGGACTATGGGACTCATCATATGGTTTGAATGACCCAGGGCTGTTTCCCAAAGTCCAGGAACACGTCCAGGCTCAGTCGTTCACCCTCTGCTCCATCCTCTGCTTTTATTCCTTCCCTCTGCTCCCCCAAGTACCCCTTGAAAGCAAATGGCAATTCAGTTTGTAAGTCCCTATTCATCAAGGAAATTAATTCCTTATGCATAATTCATTTCTTTTGTCAACTTTTTTTTTCCCCCAAATGCTCCCGAATGCATCAAGAGTGGAAACAGCAATAGGAGAATGGGAACACAAGAGGCTGAAGGGGGAGAAGGAACGACTTCACTATAAGGTGACCAGCCTATGCCCTGCACTAGCCTGTCACTCCAAGCCTCGACACCCGAGGTGTCCCACAAAATGGCTAAGGAGAAGACCTGGAGGTTGAAAGTTAGTCCTATGCCTGGAGGTAGTTGAGCTGAGGATGGTCTCACTGTAGTTGCGCAGTATCTCAAGTGACAATTGTCCTTCAACAGCTCTTGGTCCAGAGCAGGCTATCCAGCCTTCACCATACATCTAGTCTGTAAGGAGGCATCCACCGTCTGGGTTATTTATGGAAAAGAGCTCTGGAGCAGTGTCAGAACCCTGCTGACTGCAGAAGCCTTGCAAATAGGTTTACCTTGTGCAAGCACAAGTCTGGAAGGAGGCCTGGAGGTAAGGCACGCACCTTGTCAACTCTTGGAAGGTCAACCCAGGAAGGTAAACCCAGTTGCAAGAGGAAGAGTTGGCTGGAGATGAGCCATGCCTACACTCGTAGAAGACTCTGAACACCCAATTCCTACCAGTATCAGGATGGACCCATTCCACAAGCAGCACAGAGTCTTTTTATCCTGCAGTTCTCATGGCACAGCAGAAACCAAGCAACTTCCTGCCAGCTCCACCTTGCTCCTTCCCAAGACGAAGAGATCCCGGCTCACCCCAACATCAGCTCAGCCCCACTTGGACACAGGGACACCATCAGTGAAACTCAGACTGGAAGCACGGGGACCATGTGCAATGCCGCAGCCCCAGCAGAACACCGCAGGTCCCAGCAGGATCGGGTACAACAGCAGCTCGGGTTACAGGGCTCGGTTTACCACTGACCTACTGGCATTTACACTCGCACGCAGCTGGTAAACCGCCTTCAGATACCTGACCAAAAAAAGACTGTGGCACTTGGCCCATGCTGCTAATCCCCAAACTTGAGGAGAAGTTCGCACGCGCTGCTCACACCCACGTACCGTCACTTCCCACCCAGCAAGCTGGGAAACCCCAGATAAATAAAGCTTAATTGCTGCTGCTCCGACACAGCACACGCAGGCAGGACGCGTGGTAGCCAAACGAATAGCAAAGCCCTGGGATTTCCTGACTCCTCCACAGACCAGACCCACCAGCCAACGTTCAAACAGGACCATTGCCTTACCTGCAAACTAGCATCCTTCATGACCACGTTTCTCCCTCTGCTAGGGAGCGGAAGGCATTTCTATAGTGAAGTTGAATCTCAGCGGCACTAAAGAAAAGGGGGAAATTAAGCCATGTGTCAAGGTGCCACTGCCATCCCCAACTCTCCACAGAGGGGACATGGCCCTGGCTGCATCCCACCCCAGCCCACAGAGCAAAAGGCAGCGGTTCGTGCTGCTCCCTGTACTAAATTTGGACAGTAAGTAACACCACCTTGTCACGGGGGTACAGAGAGTGTTTGCAACGCCCCATTTAACTGCACTGTACTCCTAGCCACGGGCTTCATCAGCATATTTCAACGGAGCCTTGATGGATGAAGATAGATGGGAGAACATCATCCTTGGTGAAATCACTGTTTTATCAAGGTTAAACCATCCTCACGCTGCACCACGTCCCTTTGTTGCTTCATTTCCAATCACAAAATTAGCGGCAGACATAACGGGCACTTGCACGGACCCCGTTCCTGCCTCCCCAGCTCAGCTTTCCCTCTTGCAAGGTGGGGAGGCAGGGGAAGCATGGGAAGACCTCTTCCATCTCCATGCCTAAGCCCCTCCAGCTCTGTAGAATCCAATGAAACCCAAAATCCACACGGATTTCATGAAGTTGCCTCTGTGGCAGGGAGGGAGAGTGAAAGCACAGCTACATTGTCCATTAAGGCTCTCCAACAGCTTCCGCTGAAGCCAAAGGACCACCAGCCCTTCTCCTTTCACCCTGGCACACCACATATGCTGGCACGTTTCTGTGGGGTGAGAGCTAAAGCCATGGCAAGCAGAGGATGAGGAAGGAAAGCAGAAGGCAGGTAGGCTTTCAGTGGAGCCAGATGGCCTCATGGCAAAGGTACCAAGGGAAGTGGGATGCAGAAGGGCAGCAGCACAATAAATGACCTTCCTCCATTGTGAGCCTGGCTGGATGCAGGCAGGAAAGCCTGGGCAATATGAGGAAAAGGGTACTGGAGCCAGGGAGGGAGGGGAAAGGCTTTTATCTTCAGGTCAGAAGTTCAACCCCAGCCCAGGTCAGCAGCGACAGAAAGCTGTTGCCTTCTGACACCTCTCCAGCAGCCAGCTGGGCGGGTTGATGGATGTCCCCACAGTTCCCAGTCCCAGGACTTCCCACATCCCCACCTGGCAGGCTGGGCACATCTCCTTCCAGCTCCTCCTCACAGCCGACCTGCCAGACTCCAGGGACATGGCCCACAGCAGCTGTGCTGGGCCACCGGGCAGAGCCAGGTCCCCCCAGAAACCCTAAGCACACTTTGGAGCTCTATCTAACCCCTTCCACAGAGCCTTTCTGCCAAGGAAGGCTTGTCCCCCTACCCTGTTTTACCAAAAAGGAGAAATAATGTAGCCTTGAGCACCATCCCTGGTGGATCACCTTGAATCACCCCCTTTTACCAAGATCAGACCATACACTTGCCATGGGGAAGACTTTGTAAAGGGTCAGTGAGTCCCCAACGTGTCTTAGGACAAAACCATCCGACGAGGAGCCCTTGTTACTCGGGGTGCCCATCCCACTGGAAACCCTAGATCGCAGGCTCCCCAGTCACTAGGGCCCAGATTTCGGAGACCTTTCGGGACTGAGCCACCCCCTGCCTGGTGGCAAGGCCCCAGCAGAGGAGAGCACCTGTTATCCCTACGGCCTCGTGCCAGGCACTCACTGAAGGAACACGATCCCTGGGATCGGGAACACCAAAGACTGGACTACCAAGGTGGGGAGCACGCAGCTTTTCAGCAGTCTGCGGGATCCCTCTCCATAGCCCCAGGCTCCTAAATACCTTTTAAAATATCCGTACCCCCTTTACAGGACTGTTTGCCTCCATCGGGCGCTATTAAGTTACAAGAATATCTCCGGGCCCGAGGCCAGCTGCCGCATTGTGTGGTCCCCATTAAACACAGATGGGTCGGGCTGACTCCTGCAGGGAGACCTGCTCTGGCCATGGCTTTGCAGCCCCATCATGAAAAAAAATCAGCCTCGGCAACTAGGCTTTCTGTTTAGCACATCACTCGTTATCTACATGTTGCATAGGCCCCTCGGCACCTTTCAACTAAGGCTCAATGGTGATTTGCACCCCAAAAAAGGGTAACATGGCTTGCAAGATGATTTGCTTTACAGTTGGGGAAACTGAGGCATGGGCAACCCTGAGGGATCAGCTCAGGCTCATGAAATGCAGCACCGACCAGCCAGATCCTGCGCAGCCACCCCCCTTCTCTGTCCCCTCCACCCCGGCTCCTCCCACACCTCCTCCGGAGCAGCTCCAGACACAGCCAGCACAGCAGGTCAGGTCCGTGGGGGCTGCCAGCCCTCCCCAAGTCCTCCTCCTCCTCCTCCAGCGGGATATCTCCTTTGCTCTTTCACCAGCAGGGAAAAACATCTCTGATATGCAGCTGAGCAGCCAACTGACCCTGGCAGGCAGTGACCCAGCAGAAGGTCACTTACCGAGTCCTGCTGCAATATCTGCTGCCTCCAAAGCCACCCCAGCTTCCAGAGCGGGGGGGCTGACACCCTTGGGGGGCCAAGGGTACATGCACACACATCCCCCCACAAACCTTCCAGGAGACACCACTGATTTCACACCTCAGCTCCTTCAGGGCTGCTTCCCCTCGCCAACAGCACCCAGGCGCCCGGGGAAGCAGGGCCAGTCTTGTCCTGGCTCCCCCCGCTTCTGCCATCCCCTTCCTGGTGCAGGCAGATACCACCACACCGAGCCAGGTGGAGAAGGAGCCAGGGAGGAGATGGTCGCAGGGAAGCTTCCTCCGAGCTCAGCACGCAGCAGTTGGCTCGAGCTCCAAAGCGCTGTGGTTTATAGCCCTTATAAAAACATTTATATAGAAACGGCCTGTTCCTATGCATATAAGGCCAATGCCTTCAGACTTGGGCAGGCCCCAGCACCATACTCAGGCACGGGGAACAGCCCAGCTTTCCAGTGAGCTGAGCGCATCCAAAGCTGGACAGAAACCAGCCAGCATTTCAGAAACCCAAGTGCTATATATGGATTCTGGAGCCCCGTGCTGGCTCTCACCGGTAGAAGAGGCCAGGAGGGCTGCGCTGACCAGCACTTTGAGACAGGGCCACAGAAACCCGTTACCAGAAAACTAGAGGGTGTTTACAGCAGTAAACAGAAAAGCAAAAGGTGGAGGTCTCCTTCACTTCCCCCCAATCCCAGCACAGCATGGTAAATGAGAGCAGGGATTAAGCAGGTGCCGCTTATGCTATATCCTCAGAAGAAACAAAGCGAGGACTTTCTGCAGAATAAATATGCCATTGAGAAGCACAGCTCTGGGTAACAGCACTGCAGCAACAGCCCTTTGCAACAGCCCAGATCTGGCTTAACATGAGACATTCAGGCTGGAAAACACTCAGCTCCTGAAGCTTTCAGCTTTGCAAGGGTGCCTGATAGACCGGACCAGTTCCTTTTCATACTGGTTGCCTCTGAGTCCCCTTGGGTATCCCACCAGGAGGAGCTGAAACATCTCCTCTCAGTTGTTACCTATATGCTAGCACCAAGGAGATGCCTTCTTCCTCAGTTTCCCCAGGACCCAAACAAAGTGCTCACTCCCACAGCCATCCCTGCCTGGCAGAAAGCCATCCCCAAGGCAAACTTGCCCGCTCCTCCCAGTGACAACCAGTTTGTTCCAGACCCATGCAGCTTTCATTAAGAGCGCACGGATCACGCTCACCCCAAACTTCTTCACCCGCCCTGACCCGAGCTGTCCTCTGCTGCCGAGGCGGCAGCACCTCAACCACAGGCAGTTGGGCATCTGTCAAAAGGAAGGACGACGCT
>NW_010389410.1:58540-59950 GCF_000710305.1 Buceros rhinoceros silvestris
ACGCTCTGCAAAGCTTTGCTGTCTCATGGGTACATCCACTTCCAGGACTCGAGCACAGTGAACTTCAGTTCCTGGAGACAATTAAGAGAAATAAATCTGGTTGCTTTAGCCCCAGCACTGGAGGGGGAACAATTTTCCTGAGCGGTAATGGAGGTGCTCTTCCTTACATATATATCAGCTGAGATGATGTCCAGGCAGAACATTAAATTAGCCAGCCTCTATTAATTACCACACTTCTATAGCTCTTCCCATCTTCCAACTGCTTTACAAACAGCATTAATTCCTGTGTATATTATCTCCTTTCCAAAAACCTCCCTGAGGAGCTGGCAAAACCCCACAGCCTGGAGCAGCCTTCGGGCGAATGGTCTCCACCCAGCCTTGTGGTCCCGGCGCCTCTGCTCAAGACCATTGTTTGGAGCTGGAACAGGAGCCCAGCTAATTTACGAGTCAGCAAAAGGGCCAGGACTCCACAGCAAAGTCTGTCCCTGGCCGGGCTCCCAGGGGCTGGGACTTACTGCCGTCCTCCCATCCCCGAGGGCTGCTGGCGCTCCAGCTTCAGCATCGCTGCCTCACCTCTCTCCTGAGCTGGAGCATTTCTCCCACCATTAAAATTAACGAGGTGGGTTTGCAGAGACGAGCTCACAGGAGAGCTCCTCCTGTTCCTGAAGTTTGGGGCTGGTTTTTAAATTGAGTTGCAGTCCTGTAAGTGCAAAGTTATACCAAGCGCCATTTACTTTACTGCTGAGCCATGAGGAGCAGGGAGGAGGCAGGACGCTCCCTTTCCAGCACACCGTAAAGCGCCCAGTGCACGCAGAAGCTGCCTGCAGTTCTCCTCTGCTCTGGACCAGCAGCGCTGCCCATGCCAAGAGCTACAGCCTGGAAAATGGCACTTGTGCTAAAGTACCCGCATTAATCACATCTTCATTCACACCAGCAGAGAGATCCCACCAGCTCCCAAGCCCAACCCTCAGTCCACCCAGGCTGCGAAGAAGCATATTCCAGAACTTCACCTCCACGTGATGTGACAGAGGCCACAATGGCAGAAACGGGCAGTGAAAACCTGTCGCAGCTTTCACAGACCTGAGTGTTCCCAGGAAGAAAGGAGAAATGACAACTTTCCAAAAAGGACCAATGGCAGAAGAGGGCCGTGGGATTCCCAGCAAAATGGCCAAACTGGTCGCTTTGACCCGAGAGACTGACCACAACTTTCCAGCTGGATCCCAGCCCTGTGACAACTGATACGCCAACCACAGCATGCTCTGGAGACAAGCTTAGCAAGAGCAATGGGGACAGCATGTGCTGTCCAGGGGCAAGGACCTTGGGGTCCTTGAGGGGGATCACTAGACTTTGAAGGCTACCCCTAACACCATAGAAATATAGGGCAACCTCAGCCTCTTAGCGACGTTCAGC
>NW_010389410.1:60037-67600 GCF_000710305.1 Buceros rhinoceros silvestris
TCAGCAGGAGTAGAACAAATGTTAACCACACAGCACCAACCTCATACTGGGAGGCCCAACACCAGACTAGCCCATCACTCCCCAAATCAGCAGCAGAAGGGGCAGGCAGACACATAGGGACCGACCCCTTCTCCAACACTGGAATGAGAGCATCCTTCACGAGTATTCTTCTTATCCGTTCTTGGACGTCCATCGCAAAGGTGAGTCTACCACCTCCCCAGATAGATTTACACCTGCACACGCAACCCAAAGAAGAGGTTGCCTGAACTTTGCATTTGTTACTACTTCTCATCTGGCATTTGGTCTTACATTTACTCCCTCAGTCTGTGAAGCTGTTTGCTGTCCTCTTTGGACCAAGGAGAGAAGAACCTCCTTGATTTTAGTCTGCCTGAGAGCCTAAGTCCTGTGCACTTCCACCTCAGAGACATAAGGCAAAGTTTTGTCCAAGCTTACGCAATAACACTGACACTGGAAAAAAGTCATATGCAGATTCACACAAACCCCGAGTGAGGGAAAAAAGCACTGAGCACAAAGTGCAAAAACAGGGAGGTGGAGGAGGGAATCCACTCCCTCCCATTTTAATAACCCAGGGTTGCAAGGACAGGAAGAGCTCTTCAAACTACACCAAGCTGGGCGCAGCAGCATCATGACCTTCACCAGTTTTCCGCTCACTGGAGAGGAAATGAACACAACACACTCCCGTTTCTTCCACTCTTCTGCATTTTCTGTTCCCTATAGACCCTCCGGAGAACCAGAGAAGACAGATCTAATGCTCAAAGGGAAAGTCAGCTGGAGCGTAGCCCTGCCAAGCTCTTGAGAAATCTGCCAGGCAGACCTTGGATCAGACCCGTCCCTTCTCTACTGTGAAGGTACAGCAGGAACCAGTACCCTGGCCACCACAAATGAACCGTGAATCTTAGCAAAACTCTGCCACCCTAGATGTACCAGACATTCATGGCTTCAGCATCCCCACACAAGAAACGGGAAGACGATTTACAGGGATCTTGGGACCTCATCCTCTCAGCATTTTCAATTTGGGTTCAATTCTTCTCCCCTCCACCCCATTACAGGGTCTAGACCAGCACAAGGCAGGGCAAGGCCTTCTCCAGGCTCCAGTTATGAGGCAGCCTGGTGTCCTGACCCGCAGCAACAGCAACAGGCGGTGCTTGACAGCCTGTCCCCTCTAAAGCCATCGCCTCCCAGCTCTGCAGCAAACCAGCCAAGACAGCCACAGGCTTCCCCTTGCATGACACCTTCACTTAGCACTCAGAGGTGAGAAGGAGAGTCTCTCCAAAGCTACTTTCCAACCAGCCTTAATAAGTTAATGCGGAAATCTTCCCAAAGAGTCTGGCTATAGGAGACACTGGTCTCCACTGTATCAAGATCTGTTATGTTGTAATATAATAGATGTAAATTAAAACAGAAAATCTATCATGCCTCTAATGTAGCCTGATAGCTGAGCGTGTGGATCCGTACAAGCAGAAGCACAGAGAGGAAGGGTGATATATGGCAAAGCTGGATGGAGGGTGAAAAGCGTGGCGAGACAAGCCGGAGAATGGCGCAGCCCGCTCTACGCTCCTCAGACCCAAGGGCAAGAGAGGAATAAATGTTGATTAGTGTTGATTTTGTCCGACGAACGCTTGTCGAGTGACAGTTGGACTAAGCTGCTCTGAAAGAGAAGCATTAATCTTGGTCTGGTTTAAGTAGAGTATATTAATTTGTGTCATTTTTACTAAGTCGTACTGAGAAAGGCTTCTTACTGCTTTGCATCTGACTGCTTTGGTGGTTTAGCCTACTTTATTTTTTTTTCCTCTCTTTTTCCCTCCTTCCCCCTTTTAAACAGATACGGCGGCAGCAGCAACAACATATTCAAATAGCTCAGCAGGAGAGCAGGGGACCAAACGCTTCGCTCCTGGATTAAGAAAATAAACTCCCAGGGTGTTGGCATAGCAACAGCATTTCAGATGAACTGCTATATATTCCGTGATTAATAAATTAACATTTTTTTTTCATAGGGTTGTTCCTCCTTTTCTTTCACTCCTTCCGATGGCAGGAAGGAGAGCAGGAGGAAGGGGTGGACAGTGGAGGCCAGTATCAATGTCCCCCACAAGCTGGGGATGGGGCTTTACCCAACCAGGGCTGCTTTGGCAGCCTCCTTGCCTCTCCATGCACCCAGCACAGAGCTTTCTGCCCTACAGAGGCACAGGAACACGACAGGGACATGATGCTCCACATGTTGGGGCCAAGGAGAAACGGGCCTCGGGCGGATGGGGATGCAGCACAGCTGAGGCAGCAGGCAGAAAGACAGGGCGCGGGCAGCCCCACTGCAGGCAGGGCTGGAGTTACTGCCGCTGCTGGGATGAGGACGGTTTCAACTGCCCTGTCAGGGCTGCATAGCCCCAGCTGGCCAAGGAGCGGGCACGCTCTCACCGCGGAGGAATGAAGCACTCCCACAGTGGCAAGCAGAAGCACGAGCAGGCATTGCCTATGCTGCCCCTCCTGGCTCGGGCACCCTCCATCCCTGCTCTCAGCAGGGCCAAGGGCTTCACAAGCAGGTCTATGCCCCTTGCTGGCAGATCAGCCCTTTTGCAGCTGCTTTCTCCTTTCCACTGCCTTCTGTTTCCCTTTTACTTACTTTTATGGAAAAGGGACTAGAGGGAGAAGCTAGATAAAATACTGTGAATTAAGAGCAAAAGACTGAGAAGTTCCCCAGAGCAAACTGCACGCACAGAGTTAATTTTCCATGGCTGGAGCAGGTAACAAGAGCTCCCTCACGTTTCACAAGCCTTTCTGAATGTAACCAGGCGATCCCATTCTCCTACGAACAAGAAACCAGAGCCTCCCGGAGGAGCACCGGTGAGTGACTGACCCAAATTCAAACACTTTCTTCCTCCTGCCAGCGCTGGCAAAGTGACCAGTACTGAACCGTATTCGCCTTCAGGCTCTTGCTGCACTGCACTGCTAAGAGCCTGAACACAGAAGGGAGAAAAACAATAATTCAGGATTTATTACAGGCCACCCACACCCCAAAATGAAAAGGTCCAGTGATACACTGAGCCAGGAGAGCTTTGCCAGGAGTACTGGCTCCCAGCTGCACCCCATTCTCAACCCCTCAGACTGGACGGTCTGCATGCTGTGGGATGACCACGCCGAGCAGGTTCGGACTTGGTCTACATGCTGCTCCCCTTGAATTCAGGAGGTTTTGTGGTTTTTTCAAAACCTTACTGTAACAACTCTTGCATCTGCAAACGTGCCTCAAACACCTCTGACGCCCGTACGGCTCACAGCCTCTTTGGCACCACAGCAATCCTCCCCCAGCTCCAACACCCAAAGCTGCTTTGCTTTAGGCACCAACCAAAGTTCAAAACGTTTCCTCCTCTTACCAAAATCTGCATCTGTCTAAGTTTCATTAAAGCATGAAATCATTTTGACGAGGCTTGAATTACACCCACCACACGCTGCACGTGCACACGGGCATGCTGTAGGCACACAGGCTGCACACCTCTGTTTGAGAATTAAGATCCTGAAGAAGAACCAACATTTTCAAAAGCATTTCAGCTGTACGAGACCACAAGTCTGCTGTTCAAACTTGGCTACTGACGAGGCGTTTCAACTTCTCCCAAGAACAAGACTTGGGCAATCCAGGAGCGTTATCAAAGGTGTTTAGACATGCGGCAAACCCAGCAGTTCTGCGCTTGCTGCCCTGCACACAGCTGCAGGCACATGGCAGAAAAAACAAGACGAGTCCCAACTGGCATAAAAGGGTAAAGCCACTCCACCACCCGCAGAAATACCCAGGTTTAAGCCTGCTGCCAATCCCTTACAGTGTCTTCTGAGGTCTCAAAGCCCCCACCTCCTTGACAGCTTCACCCCTCTGACCGTGCAAAGCCCCAGCACTGTGCCATCATGCCAGGTCCCCTCTATGTTCTCCACACCATAGTACTGTAGAGCAAGATCTCCGTCCATGCCTCGAGGGCACCCTCTCACTCTGGAGACCTTCCTCTGCTACTGACAATCCTGAAGAAATGGAAACCCTTAAAATCGGAACCATCAGGGAGAGGGAAGCAGAGCACAACCAGCAGCACTTTCCTCCGCTCATTATTGCTGCTGCTGGGGATGGTGAGCAAGCAGCACCACGCCGTGTCCTCCCCTTGACATTATCTTACACTCTGAAGCACAAAGGACTACTTAGAAAGTCCTCACTGGAGTACTGCTCTTTCTCAACGACTGTTCTTATGGATCCTGGAGGGTAAGTCCTATGAAAGCGCCTCCACAGCTGCATACAGAGAGCTGGGTGCGACCTCAGCCTTTTATTTAAGCAATGGTCAACCTCTAGCCCAGCACTGGCCATTTTTAGGGGGAAGATGGAAGCAAGCAAGCGCTTGTGGTGACACAGGATGCTTAGCACCAATCTTCAGAGGTGTCTGGATATTTGCACATTCTTTGTCTAGTGCTGTTTTGAAACACATCCTGACTTGCAAAATGTTTATAAGACACACCAACAATACATCTGCAAGTAAGGGCTGAGTCCCAAATCCAAAATATTCAGAGCCTGGGATTTATCTACACACCTGAAGGTGGGAACATGCCTCATTCCTCGCAAACACTGCCCATGAGAGCCCACGTGGAGTCACTGCAGCATCAACACTACCCAGTCCTCCACTAATGCCTTCCATCTAACCGAAGAGATTTTAGAATAAACCAATCCATCAAAACACAGAGTCTGAGTGTCAGCCCCTTCACTTACGAGGAAAGCGTGAGACCCCAGCAGGCAGACGTCACAGCTCATTTTCCCAGGGTTGAATTGAGGGAGTCAGGGTCAGCGTGGGAAGAGGTGTAGCCCCTGCTTTCCAAGGTGTATGGCCCAGCAGAGAGAAAACAGGGCACTGCTTGGCCATAAACCAACACCAGGACTTCAGTGCTTTTCCAGCAGCCTAAAGTGGTACAGAAAGGACCCTGTGGGCCTCCAGTGAAAAGTCTTGCCCACTTCAGGCACTACCAACACGAGGACTTCAGTGCTTTTCCAGCAGCCTAAAGTGGTACAGAAAGGACCCTGTGGGCCTCCAGTGAAAAGTCTTGCCCACTTCAGGCACTATGTTGCATTGATCCTTTAAATATTGGTCTTACATTGGTCTGCTGGACCGGATGGTTCTCAGCATCCTCAAAGACAGCATCAAGTATTATGAGATCTCCTTTTAAAAATGTAAGTGGTCAACCAGCCAAGAATGGGATGGGGAAACCCTCAAAGAAATGTTTAGAAAAAAAAAAAAAGGAAAACAAACCAACAGAAGAGCCTCCTGGAGTTTGTCCAGGATGATCTGCAGCAGATTACTCTGCTTCCCCCAATTTCCCCTGTTTAAAATGAAGCCCAAAAAGACTCTGGAGCTCAAAATAGAAGAGGTGGTACATAAACCAGCGCCAACCACGCAGCATGCTGCAAAATACCTCCAGGCTCTTACAGCTCTTGCCCCCTGCAGTATAAGCCCCAGCAATACTAGCCAGACCCTGTTTCCGGCTTCACTTTTCAATTCGTCACTTGTCCATCTTGAATTTCACCGCCCAGTTCCCAGTCCAGGGACAGATCCGTTCGAAGGCTCCTCACCATCTGACACACCCTCCCCCTCATGAGTTCATCCAGGAAGAAGCAGAGCAGCAAAACTCCTCAATCTGACAAGAAGGAGCTGCTGCTTTGGAAAATAATTCTTTAGCCAGCCCCAAAATCAAAGGGAAAATCTGGATTCAAACTCGGATGAAGAATCCCAAATAGAGAACCAACTAGACAATTAATCACTCCATCCACACTGCTCGAAAATCTGGATCCAGAAGGTTAGCCCTGGATCACGTCCACCCTCATACATGGTTTAGGGAGGCCTCTAACTTGCTAGGCTCACCATCAGGCTTACACAGCTTCATTAATGCGCACTCAGGGACAGCTCTCTAATTTGCAGCCAAGATCACAAGAGAGAAGCCGCTAAAAGGTCTTCTGCTGCTATTACTCTCTTGTTGTTATAAAGAACCCATGAAACTCTGGTGCTGCACAAAAAATCGGTACAAATAGGTGAAACGTCCTTTGTCTAATGAGCTGCTACTCAGCATCCTGGCAATGCCCATTCATTTATTTTCTTAAGTTTTTCTCTCCATCCAGGTGTTTCCTACCACGTGCTAGCACCTAACATCCCCTTGGAGAGCGGCTGACGGTGGTTCTCCTGGTCTGACACAGAAATTAATGAGGCTCCACCACTAAGGGAGAATTTCCCTCTCTAACTCCCTAGTTCCGATCCCATCCATCTGGAGTTCCTGAAACTCCCTTTATTTCACCAGCACCACTGCATTAATAAGATGTCTGGAGACACACGCCATACCCAGTTAGGAAAAGGAACTAAGATCTCTCCTGCTCTATCAAGTGTGGCCTCTGCAGCCCAGAAAGCCCACTGCTACCCTTTTTGCCAAACCATACTGCAAATAACACATCTAATTTGCTCACCGCTGTGCTCCTTAGGTCTTTTGCAACATTACTGATTTCCAAGGGCTTTCCTCCCACTGAATCTTTCCGGTTTGGATCGCGAGGGTAGTATTTTGCAATTCCTTCCTCGCACATTCATGAAGCGTTGCTCTTTGCCACTAAAAAGCAGCTTGCTGGGCTCTACCCCAAAAGCAGCTGCGTTTCAATGGCCGGGAAGCTAATAATACACATTACCATACCAGTAGGCAGGGAGAGACGGGACTGGTGCTTGGATCTTCCCCGCGCAACCAGGAGAGGTTTTACCACAGGTGGATTTGGAGACAGAGGGAAGCGCGCGAGATGATCACGCCACGGGCGCGCCCGGCTCCCGATCGATAGGCCATCTGTAATAGAAGATCAATCGCTTCCATTTTGCGAGGTGTTAAGTGTGACGGGGATTGAATTAAAGCTGAGACCAGAAGAGCAGCTATAAGTTATGCCTTATTCCTTCCCCCCTTCTTTCTTCCTTTTAAGAAACAAACCCATAAAACTGTACTTTTTTTCTCTTTCCTCTTCCCTGCCCCCTCCCTTTCCCCTCAAAGATTTTCAATCAGGTGAGTGGAAGGACGAATGGTGCAAATACATTTTGCTCAAGTTCTAAGTGCTTTTGAAACCCCCTGTCAGAGCATTTAGTAACGCAAGATTTAAGATGCCCAATTAATTTTTCCCCAACAAGGAGCCAAAAGTAGATGCAGGAGGAGGTTAAAAGCTAAGTGTTTAATTAATATTAAATTTATATGATTCTTTATCACTGAAAGCATTGTAAAATTGAAAAAGCAGTTAATTTTATGGTCACTGTGTATTCCTCTGCTTTGATCTTTGATCCATGGAATGAAATCGCGGAGTGTAAAGATTCTCCAGCTTTATTATACCTGTCTCATGGCGGGGGTGGTTGGCGAGGTGAGCTCATCTGAGCCCCAGCAGGGTGGTACTCGGGCACAAAGCCCACACGCTGCCGGGGACTTGGGGGTGCACAGTTTGCAACCGACCCCCAAGGGGAGCTTCGTGCCATTTGGCTGAGGACGGCACAAAACTCTTCAGTACACCACCGCTGCCTCGCC
>NW_010389410.1:67654-75572 GCF_000710305.1 Buceros rhinoceros silvestris
CCGATTCCTGGCCTCCCCCGTGCCTATCTGCCAGCGAGACAAAGAGCTATTATGCAGAACGGATTGCACTGGAAAGAAAAAAAAAAGGGGGGGGGGAATAATTTCTGCAGGGTTTTTTATGTGTTTTTTTTATATTTTTAAATCCCACTGGGAGCCTCATTATAATTTAGTTATTAGCAGGGGGAAAAAAAGCCAAATAAGTAGAAGAAATTTAACATCTTAAAAATATTTAAAGGGAGAAGAAAAATCAATACGATGAAAGTTCTCCAAGCTTCAAAGCGGTTGCAAATTCCCAACTGAAACATTTTAGGCAGCCCCACCGGCAGTGAGCTGCCTTGGGGTCAGCTCCTCATCACAGACCCATCGCTGCTCCCAGCCCAAATGGGCAGGGCCCCCCCAGCCACAGACACCCTCACAGCCCAGAGAGACACCCAGCACAGAAACAAGTCTCCACAGGGAGCAGGACCATCTGATCCCACTCCTCTCACCCAGCCCTTCGCTTAGAAAACCCTCGAAAGGCCACACGCACCTTCCCCTGCCCCTTCGATTCAGTGCCTCCTTCCCAGAGAGAGGTATTGAGCAGATATTCACTTAATAAGAAAGTGAGAGTCTAAATGGGAATTTAATTTTATTAAAGTCTTGATTTTAGGGCAGGTACATAAGTCATACATACAAAGAAGCACAAAGTAATGAAATGGTGCAGCTCCCGGGGTACAGCTGGGAAAACTGGGAAGTCATTAAGGACGGACAAAAATTAGGCTTGATATCAAAAAGTAAGATCTAATAATTGGCACTACTTCACAAGCGATGGGAATTAACACCGTTAACCCTTCACCCTCACTCCTCAACTTAGTTTCGGTTGCTATCAGAAACGGACAGTCACCTCATCCCCACATGAGAGGTTCCAGCCTAGCAGCGACACAAGTTGCCCCAGGTCATACAGCAGTGATGGAGCAGAGACTGGAAGAGAAATCAGGTTTCTCCTCTCCCATGGGATGCCAGGAGAAGACTCCTCTTCTGCTAAGCAGAAGAGAAGCCAGACACACAAAGAAGCAGTCTGTAATCTCAGGGAGTCTGAAATGAGAAGGGTAACAACCACCCTGCTGTTAGCAGGTCCTCTCTGCCCCCATCCCTGACATGGGAAGCACAAGACACAGATTTGTGTTTTTCACGCCCCCATGGGCCAGGCCAGAGAGTCTAATCATCAGAGATGCTGGCCACCAAACCACCTCCTTCAGCTGGCACATCTTCAAGCCCATATCCAGCCCGTTTTTTTATGGCTCAAACTACCCATGTCCCAGCCAAGACAGGAGGTCAGATTTCCAAACACATAGCGCTGGCCTTGAACCAGTTTAAAGCCCTGTACAAAGCACATCAACAACAACAAAAAAAAACCACCAAACTAAAAACCTGAGAAGTATCTGGAACTGTCCATGAAGCAGCAGCTACAGTCAGAGTGCTCTCTCTACTGTTCAGGGAAGAGAAACAGGTATCTCCGCTAACATCCACATCTAAGGTGGTGCTTTGAGGATCTGCTTGACAGAAGT
The DNA here is from genome assembly GCF_000710305.1 of Buceros rhinoceros silvestris. NCBI lineage: Eukaryota > Metazoa > Chordata > Aves > Bucerotiformes > Bucerotidae > Buceros > Buceros rhinoceros. Next base: position 69,202 of record NW_010389410.1, read on the forward strand.
CCTGCATGACTTCTGGTCCTCTCCCATGGACTAGAAGTCATGCATGCTCAAGCACGGCTGTGTATCTGTCTCGGGAAGAACTGCTGTTGAGGTGTTCAGGGGACACATACAGCACGCAAGAGACCTGGTGATGCTCCAGCAACTCCTCTACCTCCTCCCAAGTACTGGAGAACAGCAGGTCCACCACAGCTCTGGCCGTACGCAGCACAAGTTCTCTGTGCAGACAGACCGACTGCATTTTTTTATGTACACCCTCAGATACTGAAAGATGGAGAGAGAAAATTACCGCGCCCATAAATCGAAGCTTTGGTCATGTCAGCTCAAGAAGTAGAATAGAAAACATAGAGCCAAAAAAACCAGCTTGTGTCAGTCAGGCTGACGAGTGCAGGCGCCAAAAACACACCCCTTAGCATGGGGAAGCGAGACGCAAGCACACGCACGCACGCGGAGACCCCGCTCCTCTTCATCTATTCTCAGCAACTGTTTGTCTGAGGCCACATGCAACTGGATTTGTCAAGCCCCCTTTTAACAACTTCTTGTCACAGTCCATTACCAAATTGCATATAGTTATATATTCCACTAATTAGGCTTCTAAAATATCATTAACATGTCTCTTGATCATTAGCATAACGTATGAGGCGTCCTCGTTAGGCACGACTCGAGTTTGTTAACGCGGTAATGAAAGGCACAGGGCTGGTACTGCAGGAGCTCTACGGAGACAGGAGGCTGCGAACATCAAAAGAATCAGAGCCAGGCTTGAAAAAAATAACAACAAGATCAGCGAGAGGCAGGGGCAGAAACCAATTGCGGGGAAACCGGAGCGATGCGGAAGGTGGAACAAGCTTCTCCAGGCAGGCAGATACTTCACATACGTGGCATGTCCTCCCCAGACTAAAATAACATTCCCATGATCTGGGTACGGCGCAGGTCAGGGTTGAGTCAGGATTGCAGAACTGAACACATTGTCATCAGGGTCTGGATAAAATGGCAGGGATGGCCAGGGTCCACAATAGATTTCAGCCCCAAGCCCCACGGCACAGGTCTGTATCCCCAGTTGAACCCCTTCGTGCCTGGCTGACCCCAGGACACCTACTCGGGCCAGCCCTATTCTATGCAAGGACACACTGCACTCAAAACAGTGCAAGACACACGCACGTTCCTCCCTCCTCTGAAACCAACACTGAGCACTCCCTCTTCTCCAGCCCTAAGATAAACCTGGTCCAGTGCAATACTTGGCACCACCCTCACCCGGCCAAGCTCAGCCTATGCGACACCGAGCAACCACCCCAGTTAAACCAGCAATGAAAAAACACCACCCACCCGGCATTACACAGTGGGAGATCAACGGTGTTGGAACAAGCAGCCAGGGATGATGCAACAACACAGGACCTGGGTCAGCAATGTAAGAGAAAGTCTTGAAAGGTCTCCAGTGCCCAAACACGACCCCCAGACAGCAATATTTGCATATGTACTTCAACGGATCCAGGGCTGGGGGGGGACGGATGTGAATTAATAGCCAAAGGTTTGACCAGGACAGATGCTTCCATGTCCAAGCCAGCTCATGTATCAGTGGTTACCACCGTTGCTATAAATAAGCAAAGGGCTTTTTTTTTTTTTTTTTGCTTTGAGCGAATAACTCAATAAGTCACTGCATGAAAGATATTGTAAATAGCTCCAGCAGAGTGCAAGTCGGGGCTGCTTCCAATTAGCTTTCACTTATGGTGTCCCTGCCTGCGCCAAGTCTGTGGAGTTTGGTCCCGATGTGCTGCTCGCTGTCTGGGGAGAGGTGGGGAGCAAACCCCACTGCAAACCGGGCCACTGCTCCCCCGTGTTAGAAATGATCTTTTCATTACAGCTGTGAGGACACCGATGCAAGCAAAAACAGCCCACATATGCACTTATCTTTGTCCAGATGTTAATGCAAAGGGGGGGGGCGGGGGCAGGAAACAACCAGGGGCTTTTCTTCAGCTGCTGAGGGTCAACGCCACCACCAGCGCAGTGACAGCTTAGAAATACAACGCAGCACACAACTTTTTATTAGAACAAAGACCCGAAACCAGCTCAGCTAAGGCAGTCCAGAGGCTTTTCATGCACGGATCTGAGGAGCCACACCCTCCCCCCCCAACTACGTCCCTAAAAAAAAAAATCATAGGTAGGACACATCCTCATGGGTGACACCACTGCCAAAATAACAGGGGAAGATGGATGATTTTGCAACTCTTCATCAAAAAATTCCTCTTCCATGAGATAAAGGCTTTTAAGGCTCTGAGTTTTCACTCATTCATGCGCACAACCTTTGTGTCCTGCACATGCGCGCCCCTTCTCACAGCAGCTGGTCTCGATACCAGAGGTGCATCACAGCCAGGAAACTATCACCAGGAAGATAAAATACAGGGCAGGAGAGTGCGAGTTGGGTTGGTAGCCTACAGGAACAGGAATCCTGGGGAAGGGGCTTAACTCCCCACCACCAATATCTGGGAAATGCTCTAGGAAAGTCATGGAGTATCCATACCTCTCCTTTGGCCGTCAGGATGGTGATACAGGTGCCTATCACGAGCCAGGAGATAGAGTGGGACCAGGAAATCAAGGCTGCTCAACACATCATCATTTCAGCCAGATGTCCTTCTTAAGTCACCGTGCAACTAGGCACCACCCTCACCCAGGCGTTTTGGAAGAAGGTCACACCACCCCGGAGCAGGACCAGGAGGTCTCCCTGAGCAAGCAGATGTGTTTGTTCACACTTGAGCAGACTCCCTTCCCCGCTGCCCCAACCATAACACTGCATTGAACTATGGCCACTGGAAAGCATCCACTGTTTTGGGGAGAGGGGGTGACGGCAGTCAGCGCAGCACATACCACTTTTGTTTGCTTCCTGCCTTTCAAGCCAAAAGCAACAAGCACAAAGAAGCACCACTAATGCTTGATAAAGCTTTTCGACTTGAAAGGGGTCAGGAAAAAGTTTCAGGAAACTGAAGAGAAACAACCTTCTTTTAAACCCTTTACTGCGGTGAGAGTCGGCTCTCGCAGGCTACAGGTTTACATTTTTCCCCTGTAGCTTTTCAACCATCTCTACCCTCCCCTCTATGCTCCATCTTCTTCCCACTCCCTCCCGCACTCCCAAATGGCAGCAGCACTCTATTAAAACGGCCAGAAGGGAGCCTCTCCCCCTCCCCATGCTGGGTTGACCTCTCCACATCTGGACACAGCTGCAATCTCCAGCTTGCCACCGCAAACCCCAGCAGCGCAGCATCCTTCTTGGAAATGTGGTCTTCTGACCAACCTTCTCTGACCCACCCATCTCCCGTTTCTCTGCTGAACTCCACCACCCTTCACCCCAGCCAGACTGGGGACATGGCACTCTCAGGAGGGGCGCAGCTCCTCCAGGCAGAGCCATGACAGCTCTCGCAGGCCCAAATCCAGAGTGTATTTGCTTGAAAGACTGAAGGGGGTCAGAGAGAACGGGAAGAAAATCCAGGTTGCAGAACAGCCTCAAATCCATTCAAACCCTAGAGCTGTTTCACTTCTGATCATCTGGAGAACACATCTATCGTGCAGCCAGCCAGGAGGGGTTACAGACCCATCAATATCTCTGTTGGTACCAAAGGAAACCCTTGGTGGGTTGTCTTCCTTCTCATGCTGCATGAGTCCACCAGATTCACCAGGTTGTTGAGTAAAGCACTGCATTCCACAGCCATATGAACATCCCTCATCCTTCCCTGGCCACTCCACCACAAGGTGGTCCATGCTCTGGCTTTTCCAGGACATACAGGGGTCCAACCAAATGGTCACTGATACCACATCACGCCCCTTCCCCAGCCAAGTCCAGCACTCCCCTCCTCTGCGCGGCCCAACTTTCCCACAATTCATACAGCCACATTTCTCCATGGGAGCTGCCTCTCCCAAAAGATCAACAGTTTTAACGCATTGATGCATTGCTGGAAGACCCCAGTGATGCTCCCGTGGAACAGGACACTTCATCCCATCAGGGCCCACAACCACCCTCTCTGTCCACCTGGAATGGTTTTTCCAAACATCCTCTCACCCAGACCACAGCCACCCAAAGCAACCTGGAGCTCCCCCTGGCTGGGACCATTTTGGCTGGAAAGAGCACAGATGGAAGCAGAGCAGATGCTAATGGCATCGATGCAAACCATGACTCGAGGCAGTCACAACACCAAGAAGCAGAATGGCTCACACCAGTGGCATCACTTGTTCCCTGCTGGAGGAACAGGCAGAGCTTTTCTTTATAGGACACAAACAGCTTTTCCCACACACATCACCACCACCAAAGCCAACTTCTGCAGCGTCCCCAGCAGCAAGACTAGAGATTTTTTTGCCCTCCTTGCTGGGCAAGTGTGGAGACCCCATCCTCAGCCCCTACCCACCCGGGGGGGGATCATGTCAATAAACCTTCACACATACAGCAAGACATGAGCCTCCCTCCTACCCACAACCAACTTTGTTTGTTTATTTGTATTTGAGCAAAACTTTAGCCGGGCTGGAGGAGGCTGGAGGGGGACAAACCCCTGGAAAGCCAGGCTGCACATTGGCCTCCAAAGGGACTGAAACTAGGGATGGGAGGAGAGGCCAGCTCTCCTTTCTAAAGAGCTCTCAAATAGAAAACAGATGTTGAGGGCCTGAGCACCAAAAGCAGGGTCTGCAGCGGGCTCCCTGGCTCCACGCTCCTGACAGAATCTGCTTTAATTAAAATATTTCAGTTCGAGCACGAAGCAAGGGGTAGGGGGAGTGGGGAAAAGACCATGGCTGATGTGCTTGTTACCTCTGCACAGGCAGCACGATTCGTGGCAGGGCTAGAGGGGGGGATGGGGTGCATAGGGTTGGGTTGGAGACCCCATCCCGTACCCCCAGCCAAGGCTCCCTCCCTCCAGCAGGGCTTGACATAAATTCTGCTGACCTCAAGTGAAAAATCACCTCGTTTCAGTACCAAAAAAATAACATTACATCACGTAGGCTGTGTCAGGTTCTATCAATACCCCCTTCCCACCCACCCCCAAAGCAAGGGGGTTGTAACCCAACACTATGAAAACACCAGCCTGGAGAAGAAAAGGGGCCTTTGTCACAGACCGCCAGCTCCCTGCTCCTGCCTGAGGTGAAGAAAGATCTCTGAAAAATGTTCGGCTGGGAGGTACAGACTCCAGACATGTCCCCTCCACAGCCCCTTTGCTTCCCCATCCCATCTTCAAAACCCTGTTTCAAAATCCTTGTTTGCAAACTTCTGCCACATCTAGAATCCAGAGCTCCCTCCTCTCTCAGATCCCTTGGCAAAAGTCAGTCCCTGTGGAAAAAAACAGGCTTCCAGGAAGCCTGAAAGCCCAGCTGCAGGATCACTAAGGCCTGACTTTAGGCCTGGAGGAGTCAATAGCCTCCTCCAGGTGAGGATCCATCCTGACTTTCTTCCCAAGGGCACCCAATTCTCTCGCAGCAGGGGATGCGGAGCAGAGGACACGTGGACACCCATCCCTGGGAAGGAGAAAGAGAGGAAGGCCAGGACCCAAACAGCAAGAGGGGGAGCTGCTGGGGGGCTCTGCCAAGCCCAAGTGAGCCCATGCACCCTGCCAGAGCAGGAGCAGAGAGCATCTGCCCACACCCCAGGGACAGGCATGAGCAGACGAGGGAGGGAAGTGTATCGGTAATGCATCATGTCAGGGTCCTCCAGGCTGCGAGTTCAGCGGGGCCAGGCGCTGGCTGCAGGGCTCTCCTGTGGCTGCTCGGGCAGATGGGAGGCAGGCTGTGCCACTCACCCTGCAGCCAGCAAACAGGCCCTAACCTGCTTTACATACTGGGAGAGAGGAGCTGCAAGAGCCCCAGGTCCCACAGGCTCCTGGGCTGAGAGCACAAGTGAGAATGGAGGAGGTGCAAACAGAGCAAGTCCCCCGGAGCAGGCTTTTCTCTGCTGCAAGACAGGGGAACAGCCCCAGCAAAGCATGCCTGGCTTAAACCGAGCTTGCCAAGCAAACCCACCGCAGAGGGAAAAATAGGTGCCACTGCTGGAGGACAGCACCACACCAGGCCATGCACAGGTCAAAGGGAGAGGGAGGAGAACACCCAGCTTGCCCCAGGCCCTCGGCTCTCAAATGTATTTTCTCATTAACGTGTAATACGGTTTTATTGTCTCAAACAATGTCTGTTTTCGATCAGTTCCTTTATCCCAGACACTGCTGCGCAGAGAGAGACCAAAGAGGCCAGATGGTTCGTGTTGTGGGAGTCTTCCTGCTCTTCCCCAACCGCCCCCTAATTCCTTACAAATTCCTGGAATGCCTGCGCCCCCGAAAACCAGCCCCGGGCAGAGGCAGGCATCGGGGATGAGGCAGGGGCTGGGGGGCATCCCCCACCCCCGGCCACTCCCACCC
>NW_010389410.1:75604-78013 GCF_000710305.1 Buceros rhinoceros silvestris
CCCGGGCAGGGCCGGGCATGGGGGATGAGGCAGGGGCTGGGGGCCCTCCCCAGCCTCCGCTCCTCACCACCAGCAGCTCACAGACAGCAGGTCCCCAGCGGAAAGCGGCTGCTCTTGGCTGTGGTCTCCTCCATGGGGGTCACCAGCAAGTGCTTGGCACCCCAAACCTGTGTGTCCCCTTCTTCACAAGGGGGTTTCCTCTCTAAGGGGAGGAAGCACAAGCCCCCAAACCCACCATCCCAGCCCCAAAGGCAAGACCAGCACTGGGGCTACAGGCGGCAGGGAGGACGTCTGCCCATAATCCCCACCACGTGCCCAAGGCCACCAGGCCCCCACCACACTGCTCACTGCTCACAGCTTCAGCTTTCACTTGAACCTCCCAGCAATAATCCCCGTACCAGCAGCTGGACACAGAGGTTTGCTGAGCCCTTCCCAAAATCCAGGGGCTGATTCACGCCTCAGCTGAATCAAAGGGAAAGCTCCTGCTGACTTCAAGCCGCCTGCCTCCCACCCCACACCAGCTATCCAGACCGTCAGCTTGGCTGGTGGCTCCAGCCCACCCTGAAACACAACCCCAAGGTCCAGCAAGGCTTGTCCTACCAGTGCCCTTGCAAACACCTTCCTTGGAGAAGGAGGGAGCTCACCAGCCCCGGGAAGTAGCCCAGCTGAGCACAACTCAGCAGCAGCGGGGGAAAAATAAGGGATGCCAAAAACCATCGTTCAGCCTGGAAGAAGGCCAAGAGACTAGTGTTCGCACCCTTAAACTTGGGAAAAGTGCCACGAGAGCACAGATAATTCCATCTGGGAAAAACCTGAGTCTGGTAGAAAAGATGGCACCTTCTGAGGTGTCAAGCACCACATGGCACGACCAGGCTGTGGGTCATCCCAAACTGGGCACTGGTTGTGGGGTCTGACAGTCTCTCTCATCCTGCAGATATTGTCCCACATCCATAGAAGCCACATTTTCACCCCATTTCTGCTCCCCGGCAGCCACTGCCCAGGAAAAGTCTCCTCTGAGGAAAGGCCAGAGGGGTGGTCCAACCTTCGGCACCCCACAGCCAGCAGCCACTCTCCAGGGTTTGGCTGCCAAAATGTCACACGGGCTCCTTGGAGACCTGCTGAGCAGATGGGTATCTGCTCCCAGTTCAACTGAATTTCCATGAAGATGACACAAGACAGCCCCACTGCCAAGCTTCAACAGCTCTTCCAGGCAGGAGGGGTGCCAGAGACTGAGAGGCACCTCCAAAATCTCACTCACACAGGCAATGAGGAGGCCACCTTCTCATGGCTTTTTTTTCCTGAACCACTCAGCTTATTTTAGCAAGCCCTATGCCAAACCTGCCCTCACCAGGAGAAACGCCAGGGCACACAGTTAAGTCCTGCCAAGTTCTGAGCAATGAGAGGAAAAAAAAAAAAATAATGGGGTGGGAGGTTTACAGCAGGAAGACTTATACCTGTAGGATCATGCTGTCTCCTCCAACACCCTTCCTATACCTTGCTTACAAGCCCTGTAGTAGAAGAAACAGTTGGTGTCACATCATGGTCAGATGCTCAAGAGGCCAAGAGCAGAATTTGAAGGGGTCTGAGATGTTTGGTTTCCAACCTAGAAAAGCCCGTGTGCAGAAGAAAAGCTGCTACAGGCCAGAACTGAGGAACCTGGGGAGTCCTCAAACCCCAGTCTGAAATAGCTAGGAAGAAGGACAAATAGGGGATGTGCCTGTGGAAGAAGAGGGCTGGAAAGAAGCGAAGATGAGGGGCATGCAAGCATTGTGGCAGAGAAAAATATCACCTGCCACCTTTTGGGACTTCTAGCGCTCAACTTTGGCTCCATCCAGCAAGAAAAACACAGCAGGAGAGAGCGAGTGAGCTGAAACCTGATCCCCTGAAAGGCCGGACTCGGTGTCTGGCTTTCCTTACCGGCTCAGCCAACCTGTACGTGCCAGCCTGGGAAGGCGTAATGGTTCCACCGGCAGAACTTCATTAACTTTTTATACACTCGGCCGCCAATTTATAATCATTAGCAGACAAACAGCCAACAATTACACAAGCAGCACGTTAAGAAGAGAGGGAGAAAGCTTGAAGGAGCAGCAATGGAAACGTGCTCATGGTCAGGAGGGAGTAGGGATGGCACATCCCCCGTCCCAGGGCAGGCATGAGACAGGGGCAACCTCTCCCAAGATTTACTGGCACGACATTTCGGGCAGCAGAAAGGCAAAAGGCACGCGTGAGCACAGGGAAGGGAGAAATCTCACAAGCCCTCTCGTTCACAACCCAGTGCCTTTCCACACACCAGCTCTCCTGCTGGAGGCAGCTCTGTGCGGGAGGTAGGAGATGATGTTGCAATGCACAGCCCTGGCACTCTGGGTGAGCAACGCCTGCAAATACCCAATTCCTGAGGTATGAAAGTAG
>NW_010389410.1:78113-79547 GCF_000710305.1 Buceros rhinoceros silvestris
ACACTTCCGAGATCAGCGGTCTCTGTTCTCCAGAAGAAAACTCCAGCATAACTTCACCAGTGCTCCTCTCCTGCCCAGTATGCCACCCAGCCCCTGCCAGTAAAGGCATGACTCACACCAGCCAGGAGACCCCTGCTGCACAGCGCGAGAGGCCGCAGGCAGAGGAAAACAGGCTCCCTTCTCTGCAGCAAGTCGAGCTGATTTCATCGATCAAAGAGCCGTAAGATCTGCAGATACAGATGTCCCCGCCACACAGGCAGGCCAGCAAGGAACCAGAGTGACCCAGCCAGCATCACTCGGCAACGTACTGTGCGCAGAAACCAAACGTACACCTCAGCTCCCATGTGAGGGCTGAGCCCACTCTCCTGCCTCACACCAGGCGGGCCAGCCAGTCCTCTTTGGAGACGTAAGCTTCCTGCTAAACAGGTCTCATGAACGCTGTGCGTGCCTTGCAAAGCCTCTGCTCGGGCAGTTCTGAGCAGCCAGCGCAGCTCAGCAAAGCACCCACTGCCCTCTGATCACAAGAGGGGAAAACTCCTTTCCAAAGCTCCATGCAGCAGAGAAGAAAGACCAGCACCCCTTTGAGAAAGGTGCATAAGTGGGTGGCTGGCCACGAACCATCCAGCTCCCCTCCAAAGCAGGCAGAGCAACACAGCCTGAGCGCAGGACCTGCCATGCCTTGCAAGCCACAGCTTGCCAAGCACGCAGAGGGCAGGTAGGCAGAGCCCCATGCTCCAAGCCTGCAACCCCGAGTGTGCTCACAGCTGGAAAAAACCATCGCAGCCCTCTAGTTCCACCTGCTCCCCACGGCAGAGGGGTGCCGAAAGGCTCACAAGCTGCTTTTGCTCGCAGTGGGGCCCTTCCCCTTCCATCCTTCCACTTACCAAAAGAAAAGTGCAGGTCTAACATATGCTGACTCTTACCAGGTCAAGCGACCAAACTGCTCAGGCCAGAAGGATTAATGCTGCTGAGATTACTGGGGACTAAACCCAAATGTCTTGTGTGGCAAGCTCCATTCCCTCTACAGCAGCATCCAGCATCCATAACAACATAAAAATTAAAATCTCTCCCCCTAGAAGTGCAGCTCTCAGGGCAATTGAGGGGATCGAGCAGTAAAGCTGATTTAGATGCAAATTCAGACCACTCATCCCACCACTCCACCCACCTGGATACAGCTGCAAGGTCATGGTGCCTACCTACGCTGGGCCAGCCTCTCAGAAAGCCTCTACCTGATCCGCTAAAAATACACAGCATGTCATTTAGATTATTTTCCTGTGGCGGTCCAACATCCATAGCGCCAGGAAACTCTCAGTCCGAGCATCTAAGACAACCAGCAGGGGAAAACTACCTATGATAAGGCATCATCATGCAGTTCATGTCGGGTAACGACTACAGATCGAATGGCGGGGTATGCAGAGAGAGGAGAAACAGAGG
>NW_010389410.1:79678-80538 GCF_000710305.1 Buceros rhinoceros silvestris
GAGCCCAAATACCTGTTCCTTCAGGACTTTTTTTTTTTACAGCATCACTTGAGAACTGGATTTGTCATTAAGGTATTTGCAATATAAAACTGGGGTCAAATTTCAGAGAAATACCTTTTAATGAAAAAGGCAAAAGCTTAATTTCCAAAACGTAAATACAAGACGTTTCCATCTTTTTTTTAATACTCCCCAAAAGCAAAGCAAGAGAGCCTTCTTTACTAAAACATGCCAGGAAATTGAGCTGCACAAATTTGTACAATGTTTCTGTCAACCCAAATACACATTACTATTATTTCTTTTCCTCCTAGAGACCTTTTAATTTGGAAGGGGGGGGAAAAAACCCAACTCCTCTTGCCTACAGACATGAAGATGCCAATGCCTCTTAAGCCCATAAACAACTGCTCCATACCCTGTCCCACAGGGATGAGGAATAGCATCTGCAAAGGGTGAGGGAGGAGAGATAGCATCTCCCACCAGACCCAGGCCAGCATCCACCCTGCAGCGGTGGTATGGACAGGACACAGGCACCAAATCTCTCACAGGAATTACGTATTGCCTTTAGCAGCCCTCTGCTTCCCTGCTGCCTTGCCCACAGCACCCAAGTCACAGAAAAGCAGATGAAGGGCAGAAATACCTCACGATAGGGTGGCATCGAGCTGGTAGGAAGTGCCAGCATGTGGGAACCCTTGGCACAGAAGGAATTTAAAGCAGACAGGCTCCACAGGGGAGGGGGGAAGAGTTCCTACAGCCACCTAAGTGCAGGGAGGCTCACAAGCAAGAGACACCATTGTTTTGAGAGAAACACAGAGATATGTGGGCTCATCCAGCACTAGAGATGGGTGCCTGCACAGAGTGGGAGG
>NW_010389410.1:80636-85248 GCF_000710305.1 Buceros rhinoceros silvestris
CACTAGGGATGGGTCCCTCCACAGAGGGGGAGGTGAGCCCAGGGACCGCCAGTGCTCCTGGAGCAGGAACCTCACCACCCCAAGCGAGGAGGGGACAGCCTCTAAAAGTAAGGAGGTGGTGAACTGCCTTCAGAGCTCAGAAGAATCCTTTGTATCGCTAAAGCATGGGGGCTTTCCTGGAGGGGCCTTTGCACTGAGCCAGGGCTGCTCCCCTCCCCACATGTTTGGACCCGCGCCTCTCCAGCTTTCAGTGCTCCATTATCCAAAGACTACAACAAACAGGCAGGACCAGCAGCAGCACGACTTGACGCCTCCCCACGAAGGGGCCAGCCCCATCCACCTCAGGCTTTCCAGTAAGCCACAGGACAGGGAAAGGAGGAGGGGGTTTGGTGGAGAGCACCCCCCTGCCATGGCTAGCCCCACACAAACTTCATCCAAAGCCTTCTCCTGGAAGGGGGGCTGCACAGCCAGCACCCCGGAGTGCAATCCCCCTCCCCACTGCCCCCTTCCCCTTTCCCTCCCACTAAACTCGCTCTTAGGCCCCGTCTTCCCAAACAATCTCGCCGCAGGCTGCTTTTGTAAGCCTCCAGCCCCAAAAGAAAAATGATGGGTTTGAACTCTTAACCCCGCCCCAGAAAAAGGCTGGAATTAAAAGGGGTTTATGACTAAGTATGCAGATGGGAATACTGTAATAACAACAGGCAAAATGTTTGCCCAGCAGTTCTGGGCTGGTTTCGGAGAGAGGGAGGGAGGGAGAGTGGGGACGGGGCGGCTTCTGGCCGGAGGATGACGGCACGGAGAAAGAATTTGGCGGCTGGGAGGGAAGAGAGGTTGCTGATAAATGCTGGGGCAGAGGCAGGGAGGGGGGCCGGGACCCGAACGCTGCATGGCTGGCACTTCAGGGAGGCTGGCTGCGCGTTCTGGCTGGCTGACAAAAGACACGGCTGCAAAGAAGGCAAGGAGGGGTAGGGGGAGATGGCAGGAGAGCTCAGATCCGACCATGCGTCTAGTGGGACACTGCCACACTTGATGAGGCTGGGACGCACAACAGGGAAGGTATCAAGGCAAATGGCAATGCTCCCCAATACCCCAAACCCCTTCTGATGGCAGGGACCCACACACACAGACTGCTGCCCAGGGGAGAGCCCGCAACTGCCAACAAGTGGCTAATTTTTACTAACCCTGGGACTCATACCCTGCTGAAAAGGTGTTAAATCACCTGGGAGAGCATTTTCAGGACATCACACTCTCCTTTTAACAACAGGCTGCACTGAAGCTCCGCATGCAGGAGGCTCAGGCTAGGCGAGACCCAAGCTTCAGCCATGGTCCCAGGAGTCACCCCACCACCAGCTTAACCTTTCTGCAAAAGGAGATGGTGCTGCTTCTCTGGCTCCCAGTCCTGCACAAGCCTGCTCCCAATCCTCAGGCACCCAGGACTCCCCTCCCTGTGAGAGACCAGCCAGGTGAAGCACCTCAACAGCTCCCTGTCACACAAGAAGCCACCCCAACAGGGCTCAGCAGAGCCCAAAAACACCAGTGTACTAAGCCATGGTGTCCATGGGCACCCAGCCTGCAGGAGAGGTTTCCTCCATAGTTCACTGGAGATGCAAGTCCCTGATCATACCTCACCAGCACATTCCCATCTCTTGAACTCTCCACGAGGTGTCTGCAAATTTCAATAAAAGACACAAACCTCTTGCACAACATCGCACACAGCTCGGCAGCCACAGGTCAGAAAGCCACCAAACACCCACATCTTGCAAGTCACCAGGACCCATGGGACAGAAATTCACGTGTGGCACATGGAAACAAGCCACAAAACCACAGGCCTCCCCAAGCTCCCAAAGAAGCCACAACATGGAACTATTTCTGAGCGATGCTCTCACCGCAAGCACGAGGACCTTCCCCCTGCGCTTGCTGGGCGCAGCCCCGCCTGATGCAACAGCAGCCCTTTGCCAAACCAAGCTCCTTGCAGGGGTACGAGGTTCAGATAGGAACACGCCCTAGCCACTTCCCTGCAGGGCTGAGAAGATAAAACCACGTGCAAAACATTCACAGCACCACTGGCAAGGCAGGAACTCCAGGAGACATCCCAGCTTGCGACAAGGGAGATTTCCAGGTGCGCCGCGCACTTCATGCCCCGCTTTGCTCAACAGTGTCCTCAGAGTTTGCAGCTTTGAGTCACTTGCTGACCCACTACATTCACCAGAGATAGGGAGGGCTGGAAGGAGCCTGTGGATAGTAGAAGGTCATTCTCATCACCACAATCCTCCTCCAGGTCCAACCTGTTGCATTTATGAACAGAAACACAGCAGCCCTACAGCAGCCAGGTGAGTGAGCCCCCCAAACTACCTCCCGCAGCACCCAGTGCTGCTGCTATCAGCCACGCTGCACAGGGGACGGGGAAGAAACAAAGCCACCAAGTTAGCTCCTCTTAACAAGCAAGGAGAGCTTTGTTTTGCCCCTCAGAGCAAATGTCTCTGTAAAGACGTTTAGAGATAGTCTGTGGGGTCTGGAAAAGACGGTCGCTCACGAAGGGAGTGGGCACTGCCCAGGGTGACTGACCAGGGAGACCCAGGCTCTGGTCCCTTCCAGCACCACAGGCTGCAGCAGCCTGCGGGGTACTCGAGCTGCATAAATGCACAGCTCCCTTCACAGACACTGCTCCGCGATGGCACGGTGGTGAGAGCCGACACACCGGGAAGTGCTCGGATCAGGTAATGGAGGGTGTAAGAGACTCAGGAGATGATTTCTCTGAGTCAGACAAGCTGGCCAGGGCCCAGATCAGCAAGCTCTGAAAAATCAGCAAACAAAAGAAGGCAAAACCCAGACCTCCCCAGCCTCTTCCTGCCGCCTCCAAGAGCAGCCAAGGCTGCTGATCTACACATGGGATACTCACACCTCCCAGCCAACAGCATGGCTCCAAGCAGGTGAAGCCCCCAGCCCTGCCTCATGCCACATCCCTGGAGTTTGCCCCAGAGGCTTTAGCAGATAACTCACCACGGGAGGCTGCAGCCACTGGTCTGCACCAGGAGAATCCCCTTAGGAGACCAAGGGGAAGGTCCTTGCTTTCCCGAGACAGACATGAGGCATTCGGTCACAAAAAGATCCAGGACTGCTTGAGTCCTGGCCCAGCACATCTCTGCAGGGTCTCAGCACGTCTTGAGCAGCCCCAGACGAAAGGTCATCACACATTTCCTGGAGACCTCTTCTCCCTGGAGGCTTGAAATCGTTACCCTCCCATCTCTGCCCAACTTGGTGCCACAGTCAATGTGGTTTCCATAAAAGCTCCCACAAAATCTCTGCCATGAGATGCAGCAATCCTTTCCTCATCTGGGATTTCCAGACATTCCTGTTGTCATTATTTTTCATTAAAAAAGGAAAGAAGGTGAATGATGGGGGGGACATTTGGAAAAGGGATGAATACCCATCAGGAGTCATCCCAATTCTGACAGCTGAATGAGTTAGACAAGTGCTAACAAACAAATAGCCTAAATTGCTGCTTTCCCTTCCCGATAGGCTGAACCAAGTCTCCGGAGCACCTCAAATGCCAGCTCAGGAAACAGTTTCTTCCCAGCTTTTGGTAGTAGCAAGAAGCCCAACCTGAGCAGATGCCCAGCTAAACCAGCCTGCACATGCTAACTGCTGGCACAGGGAGGCTCCTGACACCAAACCCCACTCCCCTGCACCCTTGGTGGGGTATCACCCACTGTCCCAAGGGGAGTCCTCAAGCCAGGTGAGATGGAACATCAAGCCAAGACCAGACCAAGCCATCTTTCTTGGTGAGCTGGAAGACCAAGCCAGGGCAACGCAGCCTTTAGAAACAGATGGGGACCAGGACCACGCAACCCCTTTTCCCCTCAGCAAAGCCTGCTGTTCCAGCAGGCAGATCAGCAGTCTCCATCGCTCCGATCCACAGCAGCCCATAGCCCCTTCCTTCCCCTGCTCCTGATGGGAGGCACACCCAGTGCTAAACACCGAGCCAAACTCCATCCGGTCCTTCTTCCCTGTGTCTATTGTCGCTAAAAATTTATCCGGTTTCTGCCAAAAAAAGAAAAATTTAAAAAGCTGCACCTCCCCTTTTGCCCTTCAAAGTAAAAGCAGCTCTGCTCTTTACCCAGGGAGGGGGAGAAGAGTTTAAACAAGAGTCTCCCATCTGCCCAGCACTGCTCCACTCCTCCTCCTCCTCCAAGGACTTTCACACAGCTCTGTCCCGTCAGCCTGTCTGTGGTATTTGATTCCTGTCTGTCACTAAGTGATGAGGACAAAGGGTGAGGAGTCAGGAAAAGGTCTGAGCTACTTTGTTCATCGTCTGGATACGAACTTTGGATGAACTCTGTGGGGAAAGAGAAAAGCCGCATGGAGTGGGACCTACCATGCACAGCACTCGCTCTCCTCCAAGAAAAAAAAAAAGGGAAAAAAAAAAGGGAGGCTTGAACAAGGGGAAGGGAGAGGAGAGCATTCCCCATCCCCATGGCGGCAGGCAGTCCTGAGAGCTCCCTGCTCCGAGGAGACAGAAGGATATTCAAACCGCCTTCCCAGGAGGCATGTTCAATAAAGCAGGATGCCAGCGCAGCCTTTTCTCAAACAAATCTGTTAGCGGCGGGCCAGG
>NW_010389410.1:85429-87025 GCF_000710305.1 Buceros rhinoceros silvestris
CCAGCCACAAGGGCTTGCTTTTTAAAGAAACCAAATGGGAATTTCCTAATAAAACACAATTTTAAAATAAAGCCCCACCATGGCATAGTTAAAGGGAAGCTTGTTGGCAGCAGCCAGAAGTATCTTACGCACAGACCGCTCTGGAAGCATGGGAAGATGAAATACAGCGCAGGACGGGGAGCTTTGGGATACATCCAAGGCACCGAAGCACCCGTGTGCTCCCCTGGCACCCACCTTCACGAGCTGGGGGAGATGAGCGCCCACAGCACAGTTACTGGGGTGAAGGTTTACAGCCACGATTTCTGCCCGGCTGAACAAGGGAGGAGACTCACCCTGCACTTCAACGGAGGCAATTTCCCTCGTGCCTGGGACCTCAGGGACCTGGAAAAGCCACTGCAGGGCACACTCAGCACCTTTGCTTCAGTCTGCTTTTCAGAGCAAAGCCAAACCAGTTTGCAACTGGAAAGCCCTGTAGTACTCTTGCAAACATTAATTAAATCAGCCCCTCCTGGGCACCACAAACTCTCTCCTGAATGGCTCTTGCCAAGCAGCTAAGATGTCTGCGCTGGGCTCAGACACAGCCTCCATGAAGGATTACCAGCAAAGCCATCGAGCGAGACACACAGGGAAATTATTACCATTACATGCAATTCCACAGTGTTCACAAGAGGCCTGCCGAGTGCTGCAGGTGCTCGGGACAAACCACCCCACCACGCTGGACCAGCATCACCCACTGAGCACAGGAGGGGACCCAGAGCCCCATGGGCCAGCTGGGGTCACAGGTCTGGCTCCGTCACCTTGAAAGTCTCTGCCTGAGGTACAGCAGTTGAAAATCCAAGGGTCATACTATCCACCTCCAGCCTTCCCAGCAGAGCTGCAGAGAGGGTCATGGGAACTACTAGCTCCAGCTCCAGTCTGGCCTCTTGCTTGGGAAGGTGATCACTCAACCCCAGAACTCTTGGAAGTGGAAGGGATCACAGGCTTGGCTTCACTGACCCACAGCTACATACAGCCCCAGCCCTCCCAAGATCCATCTGCTGTGCACCAGGGAAAAAAGAGAAGGAAGAAGGAAGCACATTTCTGCAGGGAAACAACCCATCCGTGGAGGCCAAGAAGGTAGGGTCGTCCTTTGCAGTCAACACCTACCACCACATCCCAGAGGAACACATGTTAGGAAGTAACTCAAGCATCTCGGAAGCTCTGCCCAAGACCTCCGATGGAGAAACTTCGACCTCCTCCAAGCATGGCTAGTCCCTGGGGACTGCCTCTGAAGTAAACTTCAGAGCGTACCAAGACAAACTGACTCCACAGAGAAAACCTCAGCCCCCTTTGGAGGGGTTTGTTCCACTGCTCGCTCCAGAAAGTGCGAAAAAGTTCCTCTGATGGTGGGAGGGACCCATTCACAGCAGCCCAGCCAAGGCAGCCTGGCTCGAGGTAACGAGCTTCCAACAGGCAGAAGCAGACAGAAGGGGAAGGGAAAAAAATTGGACAAGATGTCATATGGATTGGCCAGTAATCCCATTTGCAGAAGGTGGGAGCTTGGGGAAGAGATGCTGGTGCTGCTGGACCAGGGCTGTTTTGAGAACAGCAAGTAAG
>NW_010389410.1:87133-90879 GCF_000710305.1 Buceros rhinoceros silvestris
GAGCTGGGGGAAGAGAAGGTAAAAGAAAACAAATCTGCCTTATTATTGCCAGAAACCCAAGGAGACTGATTAAAGCAAACAGCCCCCTACCCCTTCCAAAGGGCTGTCTCATCTGCTTCCAAAATTTGATTCCCATTTGTCTCTATATGGTTCTCATTTGTTCTTCATTTCGGTGTCCTCCACACTTCTTGTCGAGCCTAAGAGAGTCCTCCAGAGAGGCGCAGGGACGGGCTTCCCGCAGCAGCATGGGAGGGCAATCGCTGACTGGGGTCAGATCCAGCACTGGTGCCTGCATAGGGGGAGGAGATGCAGCAAGAGGAAGGCAGAGGGCTGCAATGGGCAAGAGGCTGAGGAGATCCTTGGGAAGGGCTGTCCAAGCAAGGAGAGCATCACTCCCCAAGGGTGCTGATGGGAGCCTGGCCTCTGGGGTAGCCAGGTATCCTCACAGGGCAAAGCAAAAGCAACAAAAAAAGCAGGAGACAGGGAAGAGGAAATGCGGCATGAGTACAGACCCACCACACATGCAGTTTCCCCCTCCTCTTCAGGAGAGACAGCCTTCCAATTAAACAAAGCTTAAAAATTATCCTAATGGAGCTCATTTCAAACACAAACCACAGGCACCTCTCCTAATTGTGCAGTTCCTTTCTTCCTCAGTCGGATGAAGCAGGTTCTTCCACCACCCTTGCCCGCAGCCGCGTGCCTCAGCACGCAGGACCAGGGCACTCCACCAGCCCTGCCCACAGCTCCCGACCAGGTGATAGGGCTGGAAGCACTGTGCTGTCACGGCCCTCTCTTGCCTGCTCCCTGGCTCTTAGTCCCACCGAGGTCCCAGCCAGCTGGGCAACACTGCCTTTGCCGAAGGACATTTCCAAAGCCTAACCGAACACCTCACAAAGAGAAATAAAAATCTGTCCTTCTACCGGCGTGGACTTTGCCGCCTGTCTCAGGAGCATGGAAAGACCGGGGACTTCCCCTACCACCACCCTTTACTGCCTTATCTCCTTCCATATTTCTTTTGGGTTTTTTCCACAGTAAACAATCCCTGCTTGCCCTTGGGATAGTCTCCCTAAAACTCCAGCCATGCCATCGTACTGCTGCACATGTCTTCCTACCCAGAAGAGCCCGTGGGTCAGGACCCCGTGGTTTTCTAGCCGTGGATGCAGAAGAGACATTACTAAGGAGAAATCCGACCCTAGGCTGCATACCTCCCAGCCACACACTGCACACCCATCCAAAGGGAAATACAACGCCCTTGGTCACAATAAGAAACAACCAAGCACCCACTGCCCAGCAGACGCGTCCACGAGAGGAAAACGAGCAGGGTCCGAGTTCTCCGCAGCTGAGGCCAAGTCGCATCCACTCAACATCAGAGCAGGGCCCAAATGGTGCCACAGGTAGCATCACGTTGTTGTGCCCCTCCTGCTTATTGTCTAGCTGGAGGACATAGTACCCATCAGCTGCTCTCTCCCTGCTCCCTTCTGCCCATAAGGAACGCAGAGACCCCTGACCTTCTCCGCCACGTCCCGCCAGCCCCTCCGCAGCTTAAGCAGCCCAGGTGCGCAAATGTTACCCAATGCCCTCGCCAGGCAGAAAGTAAATTCCACCAAAGGGGGGAAATGCCAGCTGCTGTCAGACCCTGGGATGTGCAAATAGCAGCTGGGGACCTTCGGGAGAGGAACAGCCTGGGCTCAGGCGCTCCTACCAATAATCCTTCTCGGGACACCCCCTCCAGAAGCTCCTGTAGCAGAGGAAGGATGCTAATTTGACAGCGTGCAAAAAGAAATTAATAAATTAACCGTTTGCAATTGTACTAAATGACCTTTTCAGCCACTTGGGGACAGAATTGCACTGGGGCTTTGGAGCAAGCTGCAGCAGGCGTTGCTCATTCCCTGCTCCCACTCAATGTGTTGTGCCTCCGGATGCATTTAAGGGGTCTGTGCCCCCCCAGCCACCTCTGCCCACCCAGCAACGGAGCCAAGAAACAGGCTCTGCTGAAAAATCTGCTTGAAGTAGGGAGGGAGAAGTGGTCTGCTAAGAGCTTGCTGAGCAAAGCGCTTCAGACGGCTTCATTTCACATTGCAAAAAGCGTAAATCAGCCCATTGCTCCTTAGGTTTTTCTCCATTAGCGAAGTATATTGGAACTCCCCTTCTCACCACCGATATCGATCGACACTTCACATCTGCTGACCAGATCTAACAGCCAGGATTTTCTGGGGCAATAATACATTTGCCAAAGACACCATTCCTGCCACCTGCTCCCCGCTGACACGCAACCACAGCGGGAGCGGGGCCGCAGCAGGCTCCCCGCTCTCCCCAGGCATATGGGCAGCCCAGCGCAGCAGACGGAAGCTTCACAAATTCAGATCAGAAAGAAGGGTGACCCCTTGCAAAGTAAGGCTCATAAACCTTTCAAAACACCACCTCCACCAGGGTGGTGGAGCATGTCCCACCACCTGCAACTTGCCCCACACCACAGCAAACGCCCTTCAGGAAAGCACAAGCTTCACACAAAACATACCGGGGCAGCTGTGTCCTGTGTCATGAAGTCAGGATCGACGGCTGCAACTCCTCCCAACTCCTTCCTTTTACCCTGTGAACTGTGTCTGCTGTCTAGAAATTTGCAATAATCATATTATCACAGTATTTGCAACAGTATTTTTGCAGTTAATAATTTTGCATGCAAACATCCCCCTTCAAAACAATGTTTTAAAATTAGAGCCAAATTCAAAGCTTAAAGCTGGAGACCAATCCACCCAGAGGCTCCAAGTATTGTCCCTTTCTTAATGTTTCACCAAAGAATCACTGCACAGGGGGGGAAAAAAAAACAACAAACATGTGTGTGAACAAGCAAACTACACCCACCAGCAGCTTGGGTTTTGAAACATTAATGTTGAAATTAGAAAGGCAATTTTAGAGAGTTATGGGCAGATTCACTTTCATTTTGGCTCCAGCCTTGTAAATATCAAATGTCAAAGGAAATGGTCAGGATGAATTGAAAGAGGAAAGAATCCCTGTGTTGCAGAGACGTGTCCAGGATCGGGACCGCCAGAGCTGGGAAAGGAGCAGCGACCAGCAACAAACACTTGGAAGCACCTGGAAGGGTATTTTTGCTGATTAATCTGCCACTGCTAATTCTGCTAATCGACATCACTCTGGTATTTGAAAATGTTATCCGACCCAGAGAGAAACTTGATTTTCCTCTTCTGATAAGGAGGACGGGCAGCCAAGCCAGGCTGGGCCAAAGGCAGCGTTACAAAACGCTGCCTGTGAAACCAAAAATGGGATGGGGAAATGGCGAACTGAGTTTCCGGGCTTGCACTCTGGCAAGGAACAAAAAATCCAGCCACCAGCATTTAGGCTGATCCCACTTGCGAAGGCGGCTCTGCTCGTTTTTCACCACGGCTGAAGTAAAACAGCAAAGTTATCATTTTAGATTAGAGTGGCTCCTCACAGCACTGGCTGTTCCGAGGGTTTTCAATTTATCAGTATTTAAAAAAAAGGGGGGGTGGGAAACAGCCCATCAGCTTACGGCAAGCAAAAAAGCTATTTTGGGTAAGGTTTCTCCTATCAGTAAAAAGCCGGGCAGGGAGAGGACGGCCACAACACGCAGCTCGCTCAAGGTGTCAGAGGGGATTTCTATTATCTGCGCCGGCGACCTCCCCAAAACCCCAAGAAGCAGCGACAGCACACGGCTCCTCAACAGGCACGGCAGCCCGACGAGACGGCGGCTTTCCCCCGCAGCCAGC
>NW_010389410.1:91038-95383 GCF_000710305.1 Buceros rhinoceros silvestris
AGCCAGTAAAGGTGGCTTTCTGTTCCAGCTTAAAAAAAATTAAATATATTATGTATTTATACAGGGGCAGGGCCCACAAACACAAAGCAAAGAGATTTAATTCTTCAGTGCTTTTATTCTCTTATTTTAAACACAGTCATAAACCAGTAATTCCAGCCCAACCAATCCCCCAGCACTGGGAGGAAGCATCACCCACGTCCCTCCCCAGCTCGCCGCCGGCCTGACAACACCACACTTTAATGTATTCAGCCCGCAGCCTCCTCAGGCCACCACTTTCTGTAATTTATCCCTGTACCACCCGCCACCTTGTATTATTTAAGTCGCCGGGGAATGCTACACCTTCGAGATAGTTTTCAGCTGAAGCTGCTGACTGCCCGGCCCTCAAAACCATCATTTTTGGTTTCAAACGGGTTTCCCAGCAGACGCTCCCCAAAGGCGACGTGGCGAGAGGAGGGATTTCATGGAAAACCCCTGATGTCGATGCCTCTGGAGCACACTGGGAAGGTGACAGTTTGCAAAGCACCACGCAGCACCTACAAATACTGAGCTCACGCAAAAAGCAGGAGTGCTCGCACAGCCCGGGCTCTGCTGGAGGGTACACCCAGTACCCACCCAGCAGCACTGGGGTGCCATGTGTGACCCCAGGCTGGCAGCAGAAGGGCCAGGCACTGTTCACAAACAGCTTCACCCACCAGAGGGAACACTGGCTGGTCCAACTGGACTGGGATCATCTCTGGGTGGATCTTTGGGGAAAGCAGAGGACGCAGACCAAGGCTGGTTTATTAGATTATGGACAGCCCCATGCAAATAGGGCCATATTGATCCGGTCTGCAAACACCTGGCTGGGAATACAAGCAGCCCCTGAGTATACAGAAGCTGCTGGAGATTATTAACCAGATCCATTGCTGTAAATCACATTACCTCCTTCCAAACCCCAACCCAGCACCGAGCTCCCCCGTGCTAGGCACTGTACAGCTCACATCCTTGTGGCACAAGGGAGCATCTCCCTGCCCGGCACCCAAAAGCCCAGATATTCAGCCCAAAAACATGGAGCCTGGCAGGGGCATCCTGCTCTGGGGTCCTTGGAGCCAGGGCTGTGCAGCCCATCTCCCGCACAGGAACTCCCAAAACAAAGCAAAGCACGTGGTATCAGGAGGGTGAAACTCTCTGTACAAGGAAACTGGCACAGGAATGGAAGGCAGAAATAAACTAAAAAAAATAAAAAGGTGGAAAAAAGAAAACATCAAATCTTCAGACACAAACTCACCCCCTGCTCCCACTGGGCACCTGGTATTTTGCACCAGATGCAAACCACCCCTCTAGTGCACTTGAAGAGGACCAGCTCTTCTGCCTCCCAAAGCACCCCAGCTCCAAGCACAGGAAAACAAAACAGCAGCAAATTGCTTCACAGCAGATTTCCAAAAGATCACAAAACCCAACGCAGAGCTTCATTAGCAGAGAAGAGAGCAGCTCCCAGATTAGAGCTGGGGAACCAGGTGCTGAATCAAAGGCAGAGGAGGAGTCCTGTATTCCTCCCTTCTCCCTGCAAAATCTCCAGCTCTGATTCAGCAGAAGCACCAACCGCAGCATAGCCTAGTGTATCTCACTGCAAACAAAACCATTTACCTTTAAACCACCGACCCACCCCCCTAAAGAATCACTGCATGCAGTAATTTCCTTGTGACGGAGGGGAAAAAAAAAGCCATGATGAAATTGTCTCGAGAGTTTCTCTGTGTTTTGTTTACAGCCGCTGCCCTCAAACCTAGGGCCGGCACGCAGCACGCGAGCCTGCTAACAGGAATAAATCCAGCATTTGAGATCATTTAGAAAGCTCTGCTCGCAGACAGCCAGTGCTCCGAGGGGGAAATCCCTTTGCAGGTCTCAAATCAGGAAACTTGAACCATTTTTCCCTGGAGAAATTTAGGCCTGAAAGATCTTCCGAGTTTCTCGTTTGGAGTTACAAGGCCCAGTAACAAGTGCCCTTTCCCTGGACTCACCCACGATGCTTTGACTGCTGCCCAGACCATGCAGAGGTGAGGGGACATGGACTGGGGAGAGACCTGTGGCAGTGGGGAAGACACGTGCACCCAAGAGGATGCTCTCTCTGGTTAGCTGTTATCTATGCACACATCTGGTTAATTTGGATACTTTTCCAGCATGCATTGACTGAACATGAAGATTCCTTCACCTCCGTGCCTTGTCCAGTGATGTCAGCAGGCAGCATCCAAAGAGCAGGCTGCCAGCACGGCAGCTTCTTCGCACCCTCCTTCCCTGGACACAAGCACCCAACAGCTGCCACTACGCAAAACCTAGGGAGGCTGGTGCAAGCAAAAGCTGGGAGACTTGGAAACATGGGATCAAGGCCTGGAAGACAAGCTCATCCATCCGCCAGGAGCAAACGGATGGGGCAGGGAGCGATGGAGCCCAGCAGACCATGCAAGAGCATCCTCCTGGTCTCCTACAATCACAGCAAAGCTTAGTCAATGTCAGGCACCCACAAAAAACAAACCTTCTAGCAAAACTAAACAGGTTTGCTCCTGGACTCCTCAAACTGCAGGGAGTCCCTCCAGAGGGGCAATGCTGTACACAACCCAGACCTGGTTTCTCTGCTTTGCCATCAGGTTCAAGGAGGTGGCGGTGTGAGGAAGAGCCCTCTGGCAGCCCCACACTTCCCACCTTCTCCTCTGGTGGATTGCAGGAGGCCAGTTTTGATTAAACTAATTAAGCCTGCTCCGTTCAAAGAGCTCCAACCACATGCTACCAGGGGAGAAGAAAAAATTATAAAATGAAAAAGGAAAGAGAGATCTCCCTGCAAGCACTCTACTCCAAAGCTACCCATCCCCTGCAGATCCCTGATGGACAGTGGCACATTGGAAGAGAAAAGCCTAGAAAAAAGACTCACTGCAGTGACACAGGTCCAACCACGAAGATGCTGCTCCTTGCAGCCTCCAGGACCTACTGGGACATGTCCCGTCAGGGTGACTGGTTTCCATCCCCTCCCAACCAGGCCCCAGAGATGGCCACTCCTCTTGCAGTAATACAGCTCTCCACCAAGCCACGGTCTCCCAGACACTGCCTTCCCCGCCAAGCCATCCCTATCTTCCAGTCCCTTACACGTCCCCTTCCCTCCTTTCCCTTGAAAACATGAGGTTTCTAGAAGCAATTTAATTGTGAGCTGCAGAGAGGTTTCCTTGGGCAGCACCGGCTGGAGGCCCTGCTCTCCCAAAATGTTTTGCTTGCCCCCCAGGGCAACCATACCAAGGACCTGGAAGACTCAACCCTACAGACCCCCCAGAGCCTGCCCAGCAGGGAAAGAATCCCTTTTGCCTTCAAAGACTTTCAACAGGAGGAAAAAAAATAATAACAATAAATATCAAAGCAAAGTCTTCCTCCCCTTTGAAGGGCAGGAGCAAGAGCAGCTGGGTGAGGGCTAGACTGCCAAGAGCAGAGCAGGGACCCTGATCCTCCACAAGCACTTTCACTAAGAGCTTCAGCAGCAGAATGAAGCCTTGGGTGCAGGAATTGCATTGAAATTCAAATCCATGTGTTTAACTCTCCCATGTGCCATGGGAAATCTCGGTGGAAATGCAGGCTAAGAAGGAGGGCAGGGTTAGAAATCCTAGAGAAGGGCTGAGAGGAAGGAAAGCAAGCTGCCCCATCCTGCCCTGCAAAAAACTTCATCCCAGGGGCTTGGGCTTACCAGCATTCCCCATTTACAGGTCGGCCCAGCACCCTAAAAACACCAGCGCTGCACGCACCACAGCTGCCCCTCTCCTCCCCGTGCTGCTCTTGGTGGGGCTTTAGTTGGGAAAGGGGGTGGGGAGAGGAGGGAGGGAGGAAGAAAGAAAGAAACCCCATATTGTAATTGCTATATTAAAGAGAAATAGCAGGCAAGAATAATAAGAGAGGTGTCAGAATTGAAATACAGGAACAGACACTAAAAAAAAAGACTACAGTTCTGCGATGGGGGTGTTAATTGAACACAGAGCTGGAGAGAACAAAGGGGTGTTAAAGAAGAAAAGGAGGGGGGGAAAAATCCTACCTCCTCCAAAGATCTGATTTGAGTTAAGTTTGGTGGAGATAATGCACTGGGAAAGGTAGCTAAGAGGCACCTTATATAGCTATTATGTTCTAAAATTAAAAAAAAACAAACCCATTATTCAACAACAATTGCACAGCTAATCAGTGCTGTCTATAAATATTCCACTTCGTAAATTCCCCCCGCTGGTGGCACGTACGTTTTTCTTTTAAACCTGAATTCCTTCAATACAGAAAGGTGAGGGGTAAGAAAATGAAAATCGGCAGATTTCAATACAAAGTCAGGCTCTTTTTAAGAAGTAGAATT
>NW_010389411.1:0-217 GCF_000710305.1 Buceros rhinoceros silvestris
GGGAAGCCGCAGCCTCCCGGTAACAGACGGTGCCCAGGGCTGGGAACTTCGCTTAGGAAATTGTCCCCGGGAGCGGTGTGCGTTGTCACTGCGCCTCTCGGGGAAGCTGAGGGCGCCTGTAAGCCCCGCAGGGTCCTCACCCTTGCGGGGAAGCACAAACCGCTCGACGACAGGGAGTTCACACCGGCGGGGGGGCAAGGGCGGGCGCGAACGGGGG
>NW_010389411.1:551-900 GCF_000710305.1 Buceros rhinoceros silvestris
CCAGGCTGCCGGAGCCGAGCGTTGGACCTCTGCAAAGCACCTGAAATGAGCATTTCAGTTAGACTCCAGCCCCAGAGCTGCTGGGGATTTGTAGCAGCACAAAGCAAATGGATGCGAAGCTTTATTTGCTGAGAAAAGTAGGGCAGGGAGCTCTCACGTTGAAGAAATTGGAGGAAAAATGTGCGACTGCAGCCAGGCTGTAATCGGGAGGGAGAGCGTCAACCGGGCAGGGGAGCTGGAGATCTGAGTCATTTTAAGACGGCTCCTCCCCCTGCACCAAATTACGATAAAATATTTCGGCCAGGCCTGAAAATCCTGCAGGTTTGGCTCCTGAAGCAGCCTGGCAGCT
>NW_010389411.1:1121-3104 GCF_000710305.1 Buceros rhinoceros silvestris
GGGGGGGGGGGGAGCCAGTGGACTTTGTCGTGCGGGTTTTGAGAACCGATACCCCGGCTCTCCCCAGGGCGAGAAAAGTGACTTTCCAAAACCACAGAGCACACGGTGTTTCTACACGAGGCAGCTGCCGGCGGTGCTGGGAAATGCCTGGCCGAGCCCTCCCCAGCTGTGCGGGAGCCCCTCCGCGTGGGGACCTGCCCACGCACGCGGCTCCCACCGCCTGGGGAAAGCCCCTCCGCGTGGGGACCTACCCACGCACGCGGCTCCCACCGCCTGGGGAAGAGAGCGGCTCACGTTGGCCGTTGTCTTGTAGCTTGGGCAAACCGGGCTTCGAGCTGCGTGCTAGAGCACGCTGGGCTCCAGCTGAGTAGGGCTGTGGCTGAGGGGGAGTGACACCCCCCTTCCCCCCAGTTTTGCTCCCAAGGATGCTCTGCACAAGCCGTGGCATCCTCCACCGCTGTCACCACTGGGCTGGTGCCAAGACCAGCGGCAGAGGTGCTGCCCGGGGCCGGTTGCAGCAGTGTCAGGTCTCTGCTTCGCCTTAAACCCACTTTCACCTGCTGCCTTCCAGCGTGCGGATTCAGACTTTCCCAGGTGCCCCTCGGCTGTCCCTGTGTGTCTGGGGGGGCTGGTTACCACACGGTGCAGAAACACCCAGGGATGGTCGGTGCTGGAGGTGGGGGAGGGGGAGGGGGCGAGGACGGAAACCAAAAGAAACTCCAGTTTAAAACTGTTTTTTCCATGGAAACTGGTCGAGGAGACCTTGGCAGGGTGGGGGTGTGGGGGAAGGTGACCTGGGTTGTCCTTCTGGGCTGCCTGCCCAGGGCCAGGGTGAGACACTGCTGGAGCAAGGATGGCAGAGCCACGGTGTGAGCCATGTTCAGGGGTGGCCCATCCTGCCCATCACCTCTGTGTCAGGGCCTGTGGGTAGGAGCCACTGAGGCACCTGCATGTGGTGGGGTGAGGACTGGGCTGCGGAGGGGAGGGGTGCAGGTTTTGGAGGTGCAGGCAGCTACAAGATCTTTCAAAGCACGGCAGAAACGAGGCATGGCTGCCACGTGTGTCGTCCCCACGGGGTCCAGGGAGCACTGGCAATGGAGAGGGTGGGCGAGGAACTGCGATGTGTTCCCTGATGCTGGGATCTGCCAGGAAAACTGGGAGCTCTGGTGTATGATGGGTCCTCGGGGTGTTTGCTCCTCAGGGTCTGCAGTGGAAGGAGGAGGCTCTGCTTTGTGAAGGAGAGACAGGCTGGTGAGCCAAAGGGCACGTGAAAACAGTACGCTCTTGCGCGCTCAGTGCTGTTTGCAAAGAGGCCGTAATCTGCCTCATGGTGGACTTGTCTGAACCCACCAGTCTGCTGACAGAGGAGGGGGTTTGGTGGCTGGCAGGACACAAGAAGCTGGTGGAGGGTCCCAAACCTCCTCTTGGCTGAGACCTCTTATGTCCCTGGTCTGCTCCTGCAGCTCTGAGTCCTGGGAAGGGAAGGCACCAAGGACTGGTGGGGTAGAGTGGTCTCGTGCTGATGGTGGAGGTCACTGGGGGTGCTGAGGGCAGGTGTCCTTAGGGCAAATGGCAAAGTGAGACCACAGCTGAAGTCACAGGAGGGATTTGAGAGTCTGATGGTATCTACCCTGTCGGAAGCTCTCCAGGACCTCATGCTGCACCACCTGCCCTGGCCGGTCTTGAGTGGTGCCACCAGTGCCAGGTTTGGGAAGATGCTTTCTGGCAGGCCTGGGTTCCTGTCCCCCCTCCTCAGGGTCTCTAGACCTCGGAGAAGCTCTGCATCTTGTCCTGGGGGAGGCCAGGGACCTCTGGGAACGGAGGGACTGTGGCCAGAGTTCAGCCCTGCGTTTCCTGAGCCCATCCTGCCCCAGGACGTCCATAGTCTGCTGGGGCAGCTCTCATCCCATCTCTCCGTCCCCATGCTGTGGCGGGGCTCTGTCCCAGAGCATCCTCCGCCCAGACGGGCCCACCCTGGCACAG
>NW_010389411.1:3205-3645 GCF_000710305.1 Buceros rhinoceros silvestris
CCAGACGGGCCCACCCTGGCACAGAGCGCACCGGGAGGCTGCGCGACCCTCAGATCAAGGTGGGAAAGGGGCAAACAGGAGCTGCCCCTCGGTGCTGTGGGGGGACTCTCCAGGGCACCGGGGCCTCCTGACCCACAGCCTCCCCTTCCCCCACCTGTGCGGCGGGTTGAAGCAGGTGACATGGAAAATGACGGGGCACGTTGTGCCCTGCCGGCTCCAGCCCAACGGTCCCGCGCCCGTCATTGGTGCAGACGGGCCACGATTTGTCTATATATGGGCAAAGCGAGGCGCCCGCGTTAACCCGTGTGTCCCCTTGCGCCCGCCCTGGAGCGTCACTTCGGCTTTTTGAGGTTTCCCTTTGTGCTCTCATTTGCCTCCCGCTCGCTGCCGTTTCACCCGGCAGTTTCTCGTTGACTCCCTTTTAACGGCATCCGTTCAAC
>NW_010389411.1:3841-4225 GCF_000710305.1 Buceros rhinoceros silvestris
CCGCGTCCCCGCGGCGTCGGCGCTTCCCGGGGGACAGGCAGGGTGCGGGCAGCGGGGTTGGGCTGTGGGGCACAGGGAGCGCACCCCAGCCTCCCGCCTGGTGCCTGGTGTGAACTGTGGCTCAGCCCCGAGGGTCTCAGCCTGCACCCAGCCCCGCGGGCACGGCAGCCCCTCTCCTTTGGGGGGGGGGGGGGGGGCCCGGCATGCCGCAGCCGCCAGTCAAACAACGCTCTGCCCATCCCCAAAGGTCTCGGGAGCTGGTTTTGGCACGCTGGGGTTTTTTTGGCGCAGCAGCAGCCCTCCCCAGGAGCATCGCCAGGCTGGAGCCCTCTGTCCCGGGAGTCTTTTTCGAGGCCAGCCCCTGTGCTGCAGAGCAGAGCGAAC
>NW_010389411.1:4471-4779 GCF_000710305.1 Buceros rhinoceros silvestris
GAACGTGGTGGCCTGCGTTGGGAATGCAGTCATCAGGCTTCAGTGCTAATGGGGACACAGGCGAGGCACCGTGGCTTTGCTGGGCTCGGGCAGAATGACGGCCAGGAGACGCTACCGGCTGGCTGTTTGGGTGAGACCAACCCCTTCCTCCTCCTCCTCCGGCGCAGCTCTCAGGCCCAAGAGGTGCCGATGGGTGGGAGCCACGTGGACTTGGCCTGGCAGCGGGCAACTGCCTGGACCCCTGGCACTGAGCTGGGGCCACATGCCGGGGCGCCGGCAGGAGCTCGCCTCCTTTAAACACACCGGCG
>NW_010389411.1:5221-6203 GCF_000710305.1 Buceros rhinoceros silvestris
CGGCAGTGATGCACCCACAGCACTCAGTACAGTGGAAAAACGGGCTGGCACCCCTGGGTGCATGGGGATGCTGCAGGTGCCACATCTGGGTGCCCTGAGACAAGGGTGCAGGGGACAGAGTGGGGGGAATGGTGTCATGGTGAGAGATGGTTTGGGTTAGGGAGCTGCACCCCGGGGAGCAGCAGCACCCAGCACCCTGGAGGTCCATCGGCCAGTGTGGAAAAACGGGCTGGCACCCCTGGGTGCATGGGGATGCTGCAGGTGCCACATCTGGGTGCCCTGAGACAAGGGTGCAGGGGACAGAGTGGGGGGAATGGTGTCATGGTGAGAGATGGTTTGGGTTAGGGAGCTGCACCCCGGGGAGCAGCAGCACCCAGCACCCTGGAGGTCCATCGGCCAGTCCCCGGTTGATGCTGAGCAGCTGGTCAGGGTGCAGAGAGGGGCCTTGGGAGCACTGGATGGTTTCACAAGGTCCACGGAGGGGGAAACCCAGCTGTCTCAGCCCTCCCCGATGGCCTCTGTGCTCTCAGCCCCTTGGGAGCTGTTGTAGCCTGGAGGTCCATCGGCCAGTTCCCGGTTGATGCTGAGCAGCTGGGCAGGGTGCAGAGAGGGGCCTTGGGAGCACTGGATGGTTTCACAAGGTCCACGGAGGGGGAAACCCAGCTGTCTCAGCCCTCCCCGATGGCCTCTGTGCTCTCAGCCCCTTGGGAGCTGTTGTAGCCGGGCGAGCTGAGTGGAGCAGGAGCAGCCATCCGGGACAAGGGCTGGGGTAGAAAATCCCACAGCCTCCCTCGCTGGTCGGTCGAATTAACCAATGGCTGGGGGATGTGGTAAGTTCATCATCAGCTGGAGACTTTCAGACATCGTCTGAGCCCGAGGAACCCAATCTGCTGATTTCCTTCTTTCCAAGAGGCAGCACAGGCGGCGGTGGCTGCTGCTAGCAGAAGGAAACCAGCTCGGGACACCCAGAATGTCATGCCCC
>NW_010389412.1:0-1302 GCF_000710305.1 Buceros rhinoceros silvestris
GGGACTTTCAGCAGCTCCTGGGGACATTCCCATTCCCATTCCCGGCCGCGGAGGACCAGCGCTCCGGCAGCGCTGTGCTGGGAACAGAGGATCTGCCGGGGACGCCGCAGCCCGGTTCTGGCGTGCGTCAACTCCAGCTAAAATAAGAGCCAGAACGCGCAGTTCTCCTCCGAGCCGAAAAAAGGAACCTGGCCCCCGAGGCTGAGTCAGCGAGGAGAGCTGGCGCCACTCTGCTGAATCACCTCCACCCCGAGCTTATTTCGGGAGATTTGTAGGAAATAAGAGTCTGGCCCCCGCGGTGACGCCCTCCCAGCCCTGGCGGGGAGCCCTCGTTTCCTGCTGCCCCCCATGACAAGCCCCACTCACTTCCCCATGGACAGGAGGTTGATGGCAATGGCTGAGCCAATGACTTCTTGCATGTCGGAGCCAATGATGGCGAGCTCGACCATGAGCCACAGGATGATGCGGGGAACCTGCAGGGAGGGAAACGACCGGCCCCATTAAGAGGGGAAAGCTCGTCTCCCCTTGATTTCTGGTCAGGAATCCAGGTGACCTGGGGCAACCAGGGGAGGAGGTTCTGGGTCACTTATAACCCCAATCGCTCCCCTCAGGACACTCCGCTTGTGGCGAGAGCAAACCGAGGTGTCTGCGTGAGGCTGGCACTGGGATGAGCCACGGGAGATGTTCCTCGCGGTCAGAGCAGTGACAAAGCCTCAGGGGTCGGATGAGAAACACCAAACTGGGCAGAACTGGGGACATCGTGTAATTCCCCTGTCCCAAGGGACTGTCTCACCGACCTGAGATGAGCAAGACGCAGGGACCTTCTCTCCCAGCCTTTCTCTCCCACTCCTCCTCTCTCGGCCCTTCTCCCAGAGCCGTGAAGAGTTAACCAGGGAAATTTAACAGTCTCGTGCCAAAGGGCCACGAACCCCCTCGTGGCTCCTTGAGCTGATTTACCGCAGAACCCCGGGTTGGAAGAGATCTCGGGGACCAGCCGGTCCAACCCTTCTTGGGAAGCCACAAGAACCGGTAAGGGACAGGTAACGGTAAGGGGACAGGTACTGGTAGGGGACAGGTACCGGCAAGGGGCAGGATTTCAACTCCGGGAGGCAGCAGCCGAAGAGCGAAGCCGGACTCTGGGATTTTAGGACGTTCACCCCACCACCCACCTCGAGCCTCCCCTCTCCAAGACGGGGGATGCTGGTGGCACTGGCACGTCCCCCATCTGCCCTCCCAGCAGCCCGGGTCCCTCATGTGCCCTTCGCTGGGGCTACAACTAAACCCCTCCTGCGACTCTGCCTT
>NW_010389412.1:1492-1758 GCF_000710305.1 Buceros rhinoceros silvestris
TCCCGGGCGGGGAAGCCAGACAACGGGACAATGACAACACCCGTCAGCCCCAGGAGCACCTTCCCCCCAGCAGGGTTTGGCCTGTAACGGGCAGCAGCGACCTCTGCGAGCCCCATGGGACCCACCGCCCCTGGCGAGTGACCCCGGGGCTGTCCCCAGCGCCACCCACTGCATCACCCACCTTCTGGTACTGCCGGTTGCAGAATTCGGCGAGGTGCAGCCCGGTCACCACGCCCAGGCGGGAGGGCCACCGCTCAGCGAGCATG
>NW_010389412.1:1882-2193 GCF_000710305.1 Buceros rhinoceros silvestris
CGGCCGCCCAGCCGCTGCAGCAGCAGCCCGATGATGGTGGCCAGCATCAGCACCCAGAGCAGCTGAGGAGACACGGAGCGGGGAGTGGGCGCGCTGGGGCAGCAGGAAACGAGGACCCGGGTCCCCTGGGACGCCTGCGCCCCGCGGGCCCCGTTAGCCATCGGGGGCCTTTCCAAACACACGTTATTGACATTCAGAGGCTGTTTCAGGCTACCCTTTCAAGGATCCAAATGCAGGAGGCACCGCTGGAGAGGGCACGAGAGCCTTGCTCTCCCCTTCTCCTCCCCCGGCGTGTTTCCAGCTCAGCACGT
>NW_010389413.1:0-836 GCF_000710305.1 Buceros rhinoceros silvestris
TTTTTGACAGGATTTGGAGCGTATCTTCCCCTACCTTTGTTCTGAACTGTTTGTCATTCTCAGGCTTCCTGCCTCTCCTCCACTTGATTCACTGCTCCTGCTTTGCGAGATCACTGTGATCATTGTACAGCTGCTTTGGAGCTGTTTGTTGCTCTTCTCTTGAGGGCTCCGGTTTTCAGCAGTTTCCTGTCTCAGCTGCAGCTTCTTGCTTAAAGCAGTTGGGTGTACTTGCTATCAGCAGCATTAAGGGTGGTACCTTTAAATGTATTTAGTGATGTTAAATTGTTCTTACTGGTTTGAAACGCTCAAAGGTGGTTATGAGTGTACGGCTGAGTTTACCGCGTTGTTGATGGGTTTGGTGTGTTTGTGTTGTTTTGACAGGCCCTCCAAGTCCAGATCGCCATCTCCAAAGAGAAGGTAGGAATATCCTGAAACTGGAGCATGCCATGCAGTGACACGAAACTAGCAGAGGGGTTCCCAGAGAAGTTAACTTGTGCAAGGAGAAAAGCTGGAAGCTTTTTACTTGCCTTAATTTGTGAACTATGAAAAGCTGAATTCTCACGGGCACTTCCTACTATGAAAATAAGTTTTATGGGCACTTCCTACTGCTGGTCGTCAGAACTTCATGAGAATAACTCTAAGGTAACCTACATTAATGACATGTTAAAAGACAACAGAACACCTGGGCAAATGAGAATCAGCTATCGCAAAGTTCCTGAGCAGTTTAGAATCTGGGGAAGAAGTGAGTAACGTGAGCAAACCATGAGTCCCTGGTAGGATTAAATTGCTGCTGGTGGCTCCTCACAGCTGGCTGTCACTCAGGGGCACAGCTGTGA
>NW_010389414.1:0-752 GCF_000710305.1 Buceros rhinoceros silvestris
TTAAAAGACCATTAATGAAGCAGACATGGCTTCATTTGGTCAGTATCATTACAAACATAACAGTGCTTTCAAAACTTTCTTCAAACTGATATTTTTGACTCTACATCTTAAATAAACTTAAATAAAGTATTTTCCTAAAAAAAAAAAAAAGATTTTCCTAGTATTTCCTTTCTTAATTTAATGTGCATTTCCTCTACGTGAAGGCGTTGTGTGACCTTATGTATCCTTCAGGTATTTGTAACCCAGCAATTCTTAGAAGCATCTTCCTTATTTCGCTAAGAGCCACATGATAGACCCCAACACAGGCTTGTCTGTCACTGTAACAGCTCTTGCCTGCTCAGCAGTCTGTGGGCATGCGTTGTGTCACCTGAAGTATCCTTCAGGTATTTGTAACCCAGCAAGTCTTAGAAGCATCTTTCTTATTTCACTTTCTAAGAGCCGCGTGATAGACTCCTGACACAGGCTTGTCTGTGGCTGTGACGGCTCGTGCCTGCTCAGCAGTGTGTGGTCATGGGGACATTTGGAGAGCAGAGGGCAGCAACCTACCGTCTCCTGTGTCACAAAGCCAAATTTTCACGTTCAAATCCTTCCCTGTTGCTGGGGGTCTTTGGGGAGCACCGAGTTTCCAGCATGAAGCCCTAGACAACAACGAGGTACATGAAACAGTCAGTTCAGCATTTGCACTGGGTCCTGAGAGGGCCTGAGGATAATATTTCCCGCACAGTGAAATATCAGTGTCTTACTTCCCAGGG
>NW_010389414.1:859-1149 GCF_000710305.1 Buceros rhinoceros silvestris
GGCCCTGAGGATAATATTTCCCGCACAGTGAAATATCAGTGTCTTACTTCACAGGGATGGAGAGAATACAAGGTGTCCCCATGACACCAGACACCAAAACAAGCTTTCTGCTGCCTGTACGCTGCTAACAGAAAGTGTCGCGTGTAGTGAAGACATGTCGGCATGCTCAGCCCGTTGTACCTAGAGGGGTTGGCTGTTGGAGGGATTATTTTCAGCCGTGAAGATACAAGACATCAGACTTGCAATTCTTTGTGCGGGAAATGGGGAAACAACTCTCAGTTGCTGCAGCT
>NW_010389415.1:0-4753 GCF_000710305.1 Buceros rhinoceros silvestris
GGGTGGGCACCCCTGACAGAGAATGTCGAGAGCGCCGCGGGGCTTCACCACCCTCCCTGCCGCTGCCACCCCATCAAGAGCAGGGAGCAGAGTGCAGCACAAACCTGTAAGGGTCTGTGGGTAGAGGGGCGGCAGATGTAATAGTAGTTAAGTAAGAAGAAGAAGGAAAAATAACATCTGTTATTTACCTTCTGCAAGTGGCTGTGTTTTGCCTAGATGTATGAGCTCTCTCTAAAGCACTTAGGCAAGCATCCTTCCACAGTAAATTTCTCATTTACTTAGATCACAAACAGTACCATCGAAATCAGAACTTAGAGTTATTTACAGCAAAGAAATTTATTCCACTGTATTTTGAGGACGGGTTGTGTGTTTTTCATGTAGGTGTGAGAAATGGAATGTTAATTCATGTCACTAAGAAGGATAATTAGGGGAAGCAGGGGCCCATGTATGGAATTTGGTGTTTAGCTAAAAAAACTGCCAGATCTACAACGAAAGCCTGAAACAACAAGGATGGAGTTAAAGATCTTATCTGCCACCACCATGAAGCCCATCTGCCACCACCCTAAAGATCAATAACATCCTTTAAACTACCATAAATTTCACCTATAGCTGTCAAGGCTGGACGACATCCTTCACCTGCTATAGACATCACAACAATACTGTGGTGAGGTTGGTGTTGTAAATTCCCAGAAGGAGAGGCAACAACAAGGATGGAGTTAAAGATCTTATCTGCCACCACCATGAAGCCCATCTGCCACCACCCTAAAGATCAATAACATCCTTTAAACTACCATAAATTTCACCTATAGCTGTCAAGGCTGGACGACATCCTTCACCTGCTATAGACATCACAACAATACTGTGGTGAGGTTGGTGTTGTAAATTCCCAGAAGGAGAGGCCTATAAATACAGACTAAAAATCCGACTACATTCGTGCGTATTGATGGAGTCTTACTCCCTTGCGCACCCAGCGCTGCTTTGCTTTTACCTTATACAAACCTTTTAATAAACCAAAATTAAAGAGAGTTCACGATGGTTTTTGGGGTTTGTTTTTTTTTTTTAGGTCTGGATATTTTCCATAGATGATACCTCACATTTGAACTGGGGCTGACTGAAAAACAGGTGTGTATTGCTTACCAGTATTATGGGTTTCATGTTAGAACTGATTCATCAAAAACTGTGTGTTTCCTTGTTGAGTAGTTAATTTCAGCTGCATTCTTTTTGCTGATGGCCAGGTATCCTGGCTTGTATCGGTAAAACTGAGGCCAGCGGCAGCAGGGGAGTGATTGTCCCCTTGTACTCAGTGCTGGTGAGGCTGCACCTCAAGCAGTGTTCTGGTTTGGGCCCCTCTCTGCAAGGACACTGAGAGGTGCTGGAGCATGCCCAAACAAGAGCAACGAAGCTGGTGAAGGGTCTAAAGAATAAGTCCTGAGAGGAGCCGCTGAGGGAACTGAGTTTCTTTAGCCTGAAGAAGAGGAAGCTCAGAGGATACCTTATCACTCTCTACAGCCCCCTGAAAGGAGGTTGTAGCAGGTGGCTGTCCATCTCTTCTGTCAAGTAACAAGAGACAGGAGGAGAGGAAATGGCCTCAGGTTGTGCCTAAGGGAGGTTAGGCTGGATATTAGGAAAACTTTCTTTACCAAAAGGGTTGTGAAGTGTTGAAACAGGCTGCCCAGGAGACCCGTTGAGTCACCATCCTTGGAGATATTTAAAGGACGTTTAGATGTGGTGCTGAGGGACATGGCTTAGGGGTGACCTGGCAGTGCTGGATTAATGGTTGGAATTAATGATCTTAAAGGTCTCTTTCAGCCAAAATGATTCTGTGTTTCGGGAACATTTTGGGAGCTGCAGCGTTGCTGGCTCACTTTGCTTACAGAAAATAATCTGCTTTTTCTCCATTCTTGGGACACTCATCACAGAACTGGGAGCAGATTTTTTAAGTTTGGCACAGAAGTCTTGGAGCGTGCCCTAACCAGTAGGTTATTCAGATGACAAAAGATACATCTGTTTGTATGCACAAAGCCATTAATCTGTTAAGGCTGCTTCACTTTGCACCGTAATACAGTGGCGTATAGGCTGAGGTGCCTGATGGGAGAAGTATACTAACTAACTAACCTGGAGAATCAGTTTTCCCTGTGTCTGTATAGGTCACCAGATACATTATGTATTAAACTGGACAACTTTGTGTTGCGGAGGCACCCACAAAACACACAGCAGCAGCTATCCGAAAAAACTGTGGATTTAGTGCAAACAAATTTGGCTGGCACTCTGACTGTACAGGTTTGGATGTCAGTTGGGAATTATCGCTGCACAACAAATTTATGAACGCTAAAGAGTCTATTCTAAGGAAGAGTGGCCCAAAATGTGCACACCTCACTGATATAAAGGGAGAATCTCTCGCCTAGTGATACCAAGGGAGTCGCTTCCCAACACTGG
Source organism: Buceros rhinoceros silvestris (assembly GCF_000710305.1). NCBI lineage: Eukaryota > Metazoa > Chordata > Aves > Bucerotiformes > Bucerotidae > Buceros > Buceros rhinoceros. The sequence continues at coordinate 2,437 of NW_010389415.1, forward strand.
GGTAAGGATCGCGCAGTCCCAGGGAGATACACTCGGACGGCATCCTGGCTCAAGGTGGGTGTCCCGGGAAGTATCCTCGGCCTGCGTCCCGAGTTGAGGGGAGAGTCTTCAACTGCACAACCTGCTGCTCTGAGGAGAACCAACTCAAAAGTGGTTCTCCGGCAGGGCCCCGTTTATACCCTGGTCGAGTGTTTGCTGTGGTCACTTTCAGGCAGCACAGGCAGGATGCAGTTAAGGGAACCTCGACTCCGAGGCACCAATAGCCCCGGGGGGCATACGCTCCTGGTGTTTATCAGGCGCTGCTGCAAACCCTGTCTTTTGTGCAAGCTCCGTGCACGCGGTCGGGGGGTTGCACTGCTACACTTTGTCACCAAAAGCTCAACAGACTTCTCCACTAACTCGCCATATGACATCATTAAGTCCTAAAACTGATGGATATGGTAGTTGTGGGGTAGGACATGAGAGGAATTGTTGCTTCTTCCAAAATAATTGCTTACTCACTACTGCTGTTCTGCTTTAGTACAAGAAGGATTGGTAACGTTTTATCTCCTTCCTTCTTTTATATATTTCTATATAATGGTTGGGATACTTTTGCAGAAGGTTACATCCGTCACCTTATTCTTCTTTGTGCCCAAGATATCCTCTGGAAATGCTAGGAGATAGAAACTTAATAAAATCACTGGAACTGAAATCACTTGATATTCCTTAGAACCACAAGTCTAAGCAAAAGTAGATACTCCTAAATTTTTTGTTTCAGGAAGGTTATTGCTCACAAAGAACTGTTGTTGCCATCTGCCTACTTTCTCCCAGGATTGTTTGCAATTTTTCTGTTGCCTCTTTGGATGGAATATGTTTTATTATTTCGGATCCTTTGAGGAAACTGTTTATTGTCAGAACAGAATGCATTGAGGTTTATTTGCTGAAGTGTCTATGTTTAATGATATTTATTAAATAATACCAGTGTAATAAATAAACTTAGGAGTTTGCAGGTCTCTCAAATGTTTTTTGTTGGTTTCTTACAGTCTGTTTTCAGGCAAATCTTTTATCTGAAGTTTTGAAGCTGTCCCTTTTGAAGTGTCTCTTTATCCGGATTCTAGAGAGGAAGAGGTAGGTAATTTAAACCTAAAGGGTTGTGAAGTTAATAAAACAGAAAACTACCTTAGCTGTTGTTGCATATATTGTGACTGTATGACATTGCCTGAGCTGGAAAAAGAATTGATTTTCCTTATCAATAATTTAAGATCTTGAAAATAAGCTTGCAAGTCTCCAAAGAATTAAGGTTTGGCTCAAAAATGTGTTTGGCTTCAGATTTGATACCAGCTTGCTTAACCTGATTTGTCATGCACTGTAGACTTTAATGCAGGAAGAAGGGCAGTCTTATTAAAGTTATAAATCTCTTGCTCTTGTAAAATGCTGCTTTTATTTATACAAGCCACCAGGAGTCACTTTTAGAAAATTCTAGGAGATAAAAACTAATAGAACTGCTGGGACTGAAGCTGATTGATTCTGGTGCACATGAAGATATAAATAGTATGAAGAAAAGTGTGGAGTCAGCCCTAACCATGCATAAAACATTAACTAAATAGGATTGCATATGTATGTGTATATATATGCACATGTGTGTAAACAGGTTTTCTCCATTACCTACCATGCATTTGATATACACAGCCTCAAAGCTGGTACTATCGATTATTTTATAAATTGGAGTCACATCTGTATGTGATTCTGTTGCATACTCATGATGGGAGATGATAAGCCTAATCTCAAATGTTAACTTCTCTCATCTTTACCCTCTGTAATAGAGGCTTTTTCAGCAGCACTGGATTATATAATCCAGAAACTACCTCACATGCCCTGTCATTATTTAAGATTTACAGCAGTAGTAGCAGTGCAAGGACAATGGAACTGGGGCCTTTTTATGCAAAGTGCTCTGGAGGTTTTTACCATCTGAAAAATGAGGTGCAACTGGAGGGTGACACCTGGTGAGTAAGGGAGAGTGACAAGCTGGTTTCTGGTTAGTCAGGAGCAGTCACCACAGCTGGTCATGTACTTGCCTTTCGGGGCTTTACTATTCACATTATAATAAAAGGTTGGTTTTGATGACGGAGAAGCTGCGGATACTTTCATTGATGGACAAAGATGAATGTAAAGCTAAAAACTACATCTGTTGGACAGAATAGTGGAGGGACATACGTTTGAGAACTTGGATGAGAATAAGGAGGCTAGTGAAAGGGTGTGGAAAAAGTTGTCGATGAGTTAGAAGGTGATTCTGGTAGCAGTGCTTTGAAGTAAAAAAAACTGTGGTGGTTGGTAGCAG
>NW_010389415.1:4890-6034 GCF_000710305.1 Buceros rhinoceros silvestris
TGTTGGGTTGCAGTGGTGAGAGCCTTACTAAGATTCAGGTGGCCTAGAAGACTTAAACAAGCTTAAATATCTGAAAAGTTATGGAAGAGCAAGCAGTAAGAGGCTTCATAGGAGGAAGGCATTTGGAGGATCCTTTCAAATGCTGTATTTTAGCTCGTTCTACTGAGATCTCAGGGTGAGGCACTTGTTATGCAAGACTCTTTTGCAGGTACCTAATTGTTAATGGTTAGTTATACTTTGAGGTGGTGGTGTTGCGTTAGGAGATAAAATTTGATCATAATGACTAAGTTTTTAAAATAAATTGTCTTGTATGTGTGCTGTGACAAAAGTCTGTATGTGTACAAGGTGATAGGAAAGCTGAGTACTCAGTGTGTGTAGGAAGGAAGGTGTTGGACAATAGCTGGTATAGAGCCTTCAGACTTCTGAAAGGGGAGGCTGCTGTGCTATAATTGATTAGAGTTCCCTTTTAATTTTTCTGGGTTTTAAACTCAGAATGTTTCCTTACATGAGAATTACTCTTGCTTAATATATTTATAAACTGACAGTAAAGTTTTGATAACACGAGTAGCACAATCTGTTTCTTGCAGCACATGAAATTCAGTAGAAGAAACGGCTAACACATTAGAAATTTTGGGCTTGATAAAATAAATTGCTTTTGCAAATATGATTGATGCCTTTCAAATATTTGTAGTGTGTTGAAATTTAGATATTATTGGCAAAAGGGAAGTGAGTTAAGATTATGAAATGAAGTGTTCCTTTCTGCTTTAATATTGGAATGAATAATACAGGAAGTTTTGCAAAAATAAGATGAGAAAAAACACATTAGAACTACTCACAGAAGAAAATGACTGTTATAAGGCTGCCAGTAGTCCCTTAAGCTTTTTCTGTTAATGTGTTTACTTAAAACTGCTCGATAAATCTATACCCTTTTTCACACATTGTGCTAAAAATGTGGCTATTCAGAGAATGTGATCTGATTTGTAAAGAATTTTTTTTCCCACCACATTGTGATTTTGCACAATATGCAAAGCAGTGTTTGCAGAGTTCTGTTGGCAGTGTTTATGCTGATTGTGTGTCATTGTATTAGGTAAAATGCTAGCCCTTCAAAGAAAATGAGTACTGGATAAAAATCAGTCTGTAGGGA
>NW_010389415.1:6130-11900 GCF_000710305.1 Buceros rhinoceros silvestris
GTAGGGAAACGTGTTATAAATAAATATTTCAGAAAAAAGACTATGGTTGAGAAAACACATGTGGCAAGTTAGTTCAAGAATAAGTCCACTCAAGTATGATGCTGGCCTAGTGAGAAATTCCAAAAGATACGACTTGTTTTGGTTTGAGACCATGCTGTATCTGAAGCGTGATATGGTAAAAAGGAATTACCTGCTTCTAAGTTGGGCAATGCCCAGCTACCTCACTGCCTGCCTTGAAATTCCAAACAGCATCGCTTTACCCATTTTTACATTGCTTCTATAGCACTAGCTAATGGGGCAGGCAGCCCAGAGGATTAGGATTCCAGAAGTGGGAGTGTACAACAAAGAAATGAATTGAAATTCCTCTGCGTGGTTTTTTTCTTTTTTTGTCTGTTTTCTTCTCCTAACAAAGTGCATAGAGGGAACTGATGAGAGCCCAGGCAGGAAAGAAACTGGAGCAAATGACAAATTACGGATTTAGAAGATTGTAGGAAGATGAAGGGTTCTTGGCACAGGACTGCTGGTTCTGACCATTTTGCAGAGCCCAAAAACACACTCAGAAAGCCCAAGTTTCTAGTACATGTAAAAGATTAAATTGAATTGCGTTAAACATCATTTCTTGCCAATTTTTGAAGATGTAAGTGAAGCAATAGTTACTGACAACTGGTGAAGTCTCTGCTAGAGGATTTTATAGACATGTACATGTATATATTCATATATTAAATCTCTCTATATTTACTATATATACATCAATTTGTTACATATATGTATGATAAGTATACTTAAGGAGTAATAGCTGAATGTTTTTCTGAATGTCCACATTTTTTAATCTCTTTAGATACCTCCATTTCTGTCTGAAATGTGGGGTAGCAGAGCTTGAGAATGAGAGATGTATGGGATCCATCCTCTGCTCAAACAATAACATTTGTGACCCTTTATATAAGTGAGATTAGATTTTCAATGTCAGCATGTGAGATGGTGTTGGCTCAAGAGCTAGGGTGAACAGTTGGACTCGATGATCTTAAAGGTCTTTTCCAACCAGATGATTCTATGATGGGTGCAGCCAGCCATAAGTGTCCTATACAGTCACAATAGTTAGTTTTTAAGCAATTAAAGGAAACATTTTGTGTATTCTTTGTTTATAAACACATAATTAAATGTTTTCCAGTTCTTTGGAGGGTGAAAAGAGACAAAACTTGGAATGTATTTGTTTCAGTCTTCTTGCACAATTCTTCTTTAATCAAATATAAAAGACTGCCTGTAGTTAGTGGGGTGCTGGGCAGGGAAATCTATCTTCTGAGCCTAAGTCACCATATTCTATATCAGTGAGACCTTCATAATACCCAGTTCCTGAGATCATATTGAGATATATGATTGAGACACAAAAGTGTATTCTGAACCTCTGGTCATGTTTATTCAGATTGACGGGTAGATGTCAAGTATAGAAAGAAAATCATATTGCCTCCTGCTGCTGAGATTGTTCATTTCCTAACACTACTTTCAGAACAGATGGGACATAGACAGGAGAAGGTGCAAGAAGTTATCATCAATAATTTGTTTAGAAATAGGTCTGAATTACTTTGGTTCAGTGGCTCACGTAATAAGTTTTTTAGATGGAGAATTGTAGGCTGTAACTCTAGTTACAGGAGCTGTAGTTGAGGTCAGAAGTTTATCATCATCCCTTCAAACAACACAAGCTGGCACTGGAACACAAACCATTTCCATGGGTAGCCAAACTTTGGAAATGTGGCCTTTTCCAGCTTAGGTGACAGTTGGATTCCATGGCATCCAAGAACCTAGGAGTTTTGATCAAACCTTTTCCTGAGAAAGAATCAGACAAAGCTTCGCTTAGTCTCTCCCATCCTCTTCCCTGGACTTCATTTTCTAGTTAAGATACTGTTGGTGCTGTTGCTTCTGCTACAGCAACAAATTTCTCTTTTACCTGAATGCTTATTTTTGTGAAGTTGGTGGGGAATTTAATCTCTGAATATTGTCCAATATTATGCTACTGCAGTAGAGGTGGGGAGACAAATGCAAGTTTTATGGACTTGTGCTCAAAGTACAAGAAAATAATTCTGATTAATGAGTCTTTTCATGCCTAGCAGAGGGCTGTAACCTGCCACAGCTCCATTTCCAGCCACTCAAGTGTCTTTCTATGCTCTCCTCTCTTAATCTCCTGGTTAAGAGGACTAAAATAAGAACTACTAACACATAGTAAATAAAACACCTTAATGGAAGGCACAAGAATGTGTAGATATGAAAGGCAAATAAAAAAGTAGTATAATTCTCTCAATAGCTTATGTGGAAAAGATGAAATGTGATTTATTTGCAATTGCAAGTTTGGTCGATATAAATAACTGTATAGCCTTAATAGACTTCTGCGTATTGCTTGGTATGTCGTGTTTCAGTGTAACTAGAATAAATAATAAAATTGAGCATGTATGTTTGTTAAAAAACCCAGCTTATTATTACCAAGTTCAGATCCCCCTCCATGCTAACTACTGCCTTTTATAGTTGTTATTTTTTGAAGCACTAAAAGGTTTCTAAAATTACTTAATAAAAATCAATGATGCAGTTTCTTGCTTTTATCTTCATGGTCAAAACTAATCAATGGGCCAGAGAAGTTAATATCTTAATTTCTTTTATATTGTGTAACCAAAAAGAAAAAAAAACATTATGAAGAGCTGCCTTTCATTCTTAACAGTGAACATCTTAATGTTTCTTCTGTCAGTAATCCTGAGGACTTAGTTGCACTTTCAATACCAGGTACAAATGCCATTTTGATCCGGTCACAGTGAAAACAAAGGGAAGATAAGGCATAGTTCAGAGGGTGTGGAGGTCAGTGAGAGTACCTACTTCCCTCTGAATGATTTTAGCTTTCCTTAGAGAAATCTCTCATGCTTGGGTGAGGAGTTCTTATCCTACCACCTACTTTTTTGTGCTCACGTAATGCCTTGGAGAGGCATTCTGTTCACAGAAAACTGAAGCAGTATGTTATGAGAAATTCAGGCCTGTAAGCACTGCATAGGATAATAAATATAAGTAGATGGCTTTTGGATTATTATGGGGCTTCCTTTTACCCTGTGGTAATATGGTGCAGCCTATTTTCCCAGCTGGGGCTGTGTAGCTGATTAGAAGCAGCTGTTAGAAAGGGCAGTGCCCAGCTGCTAGGGCTATGTGTGCTGGAAGGGCTCCAGGAGTGCGCTTTGTGAGGAGCTGCAACAGAATGTAGGACTTCTCCTGTGGGAGTGGTGAAAGAGGAGAGGTAATAGCTCTCTGTTGTTTCCTGTTCTTGAACAGGTATGTCTAGAAGAAAGTACAGGTGGGGTTTCTTAGCTCCCCTTACCTGGAAAGAAGGAACAGCCTGTAGGAGACAGGAACAGTTCTTAGGGATCTCCAGTCTGTAGAGACGTGGGTAATCCTCAGGTGTTCCTAAAGCTGCTTTTGGACTTTGTTTTCAAGAGCTATCTACCTAAGTAAAAGAGATTTGGGTTGAAAAATACAGCATTTAGTGAGCTTTGCTAACAAAAGAGTGCTTGAGGTAATGGTTAGTACTGCTAGGCAGGTATAAAGTGCATGAAGGGAAAATAGGAATGAAGATTATCTATGTTTCTGTGTCCTCCAAAGGTTTTGCAAAAAACCTAATTGTTCTGTGTTGCATAAAACTTCAAATATTCCCTCTAGAAAAGGAATGAAACATTTTTTTTTTTAAGCTATCTGTGGTGCTTTTGGACTTAACCAATAAAGGGCTTCCCTGTCTTATCTCATGGATGATTTAAAACTTGTTAAAAACCTGGTTAAATTTCTTTTTTAAATCTCTTTGAGGGTGTATTCCTGTTACTGTTAAAATTTTTACCTCCTCTATGTTCTAGGGATGGCATGGGCTTCTAAGTATTTTTGGGGAAAGAATCTTCAATTTTCCTGAAGTCTTAAATGCAATTATAGGAAAATGAGCATCTGTCTTGGTTTTTTTTTTTTTTTTATAGCATGTTAGGGAGATTGCCTTAAAGTGCCTCTAGTGTCACTGAGTAATAGTTCTACCTTATTATTCCTTTTGTGCTAGCCTGTTCTATTGTGCGTAGTGGCTAAGGTGTTATTTTACTTGGCTTTACAGAATCATAAGCTAAAGAGAGAGTCTCCTAGAGACTTAGCTGTAGAGGATGTATCCTTCAATAGCTGTCTGTGGACATTCACTTTTTTTTTTTTGGTTATTAGTCTTTTCTAGCTCCTAAATGTTTATTTAGCTGTTCTTCATTCAAACTCTGACAGTTATTTGGCTGGATTAGTTGCTTATGCATGCTTCCTGTTGGGGCTCTGCAGTGTAATGATCTCAGGTGATGGTGCTTCTGCAGAGTATGATTACCTGGAAGAAAAGTTCATGCTGTTTTTGGTGCCGTCCTTAGCAGTTACAGTTCTGTGCCTAATTGCCTCACCTCCTTGTTATATAGGATGATACTGTGCCCTAAACTTAAGTACATGTGTCTCTTAACTCCGCTTTCAGAGCTTATTCATTTACTGTTGATTCAAAGTGACAGCTGTACCATCAATCTGTTTGTCAGTTTTCCCCCATTTGGTGTGCTGGAGTATGCTCTTTCCTTTCCAACATACGCTCAAGGATTCTGTTTGGCCCCTTGTACTCTGTGGGAATGCTGCACCTGGATCAGAAATTGAAGGCAGACTGTTGGTCTGAGCATTCAGTGTTTCGATGGTAAAACTCCTATCAGAGGGAAGGAAACCTATCTGGAGAATTCAGGCAAGCCATGTTTATAGACTTGAGGACAATTTGTATGTAGTGTTCTATACATTCAGTGTAACTGGCAACAGGCATGTCACTTGTTTCAGTATTGTCTGGCTTTCTTCATTGTGGTTATTGCTGAATTTCAATATTTGTCCTTGCTGACTGCCACATGGTTGAGTTTGAGAGGTTGTTGCCAGAATTTGAGTCTGCTGACATAAACTTTGCATATGCGTAAACAGAGTCAGCCAATGATTAATCCCTGTCAGAGTAGATTTGCTTGCTTTGTGTATAGTAGAAGATTGGGAAAGAAGAGTTTGAGAGAAAGAGGACAGCTATATCTGATATTTATTTGGTGGATCTTTCAAAGACTTGATTGTGCCAAAAAAAAAGCACAAAAATATCCCCTGGGTGAGGTGTATGTTAGGTTGAAACACTGATGCAATGAAAATTAACAGTAATTTTCCTTATTTCGATTGCCTTGTACAAACTGTAAGATAATTATTTCCATAAAAATAACAAGTCAGTCAGCAATTGATACTTACTAGGGAGCCATGCTATTTAAGGATAATAGAAATCTTCAGACTTCCTTGAACAACCCAGACTGGAACCATGCAAAATTAGCATTGTGTTGAACTATGTGTCATGCTTCTACAAAATGCATAAATTACTTGCAATGAATCTTACTATTAAAGTGCTTCTTGGGGTAACCATGTATTCCCTGAGAATTAGAAGAAAAGAAGAAATTTCTGCCTCCAGTATAAATCATGCTTTAGTAATTTTTAGCTAGCATAAAACAGAGGCAGTCTGTATCAGTGAACCTGTCGGCTCCTTCAGGAGGACTGCTCTGCAAAGTTTTATTTCCTATTAAAATCATTAGTATCTTTGAAAGATTGAACAGTTCTTTATATCAAATGGCTAGAAAAACCAAGAATGTTTTTTCTGGTTTTGTGTTGTATTTGTTGAGTTGCTGGAGGCTTTACAATTGATAGACAGTTTTCCCTTCTGAGAGCTAGGCTATCCACAGAATTGTGT
>NW_010389415.1:12014-26168 GCF_000710305.1 Buceros rhinoceros silvestris
AGAACTTCCCCAGGGTATATTGCTGTCCTCCTCCCTTAGCACCAGCAACACCAGAAAGATTTGTTTATTTGGTGTCCCTTTTGATGTTGCTCTGAATTTGAAAGTTCAATCTTCAATGAAATGAGTCTGTCAAGTGGAAAGAGATACCATGTTGGGTTTTGAGTTCCACATGTCCTTTGATGTTCCATTGTCCTGGTTTCAGCTGAGATAGAATGCAAAACTTTCTATGTAATAAATCAGCCTGTCTATCTGACCCCCTGAAGAATTTTAAGAACTTTAAAAATGCATGTTAAGAAGTAATCTTTAAGCCTAAGTCTAAAAGATTTCATCCCTTTTTCCTTGAAGCTTACAGACTTGCTATGGTTGTGGCTTTTCATGGGACATAGTAATCACAGGGGCATCATGCATTTCTGTGTGAATGGTTTAAAAAACAAAACTGAGGAAATTTCCAGATAAACTAGCAAAAGTTCTATTAGATAATTCTAATTTAGGTTAAAAAGGGAATAAAAAAAAAGCCAAACCAACAACCTTGAGGATTTCTACCCTGCTCAGAGCACTCATAATCAACATTGTAGTGATGACTTAGTCATAGGATCATTTAGGTTGGCAAGATCATCAACTCTAACTGTAACGATCCAGTTTCATTCCTTTTCTAGGCCTGGCACTCTATGTTCTTGTAGATACCACTATTTTGATGAAAGAGATGGGTAGGAAAGATTGCTGCTGAAAAGAGCTACCTGAAAGTGGCAGTGGTGAAGTATTTTCCAGGTGTATGTTTCATGCTAGTGACAGTGGTACCACGTGGATCAGATACCATATGGATTTGTCGGTTTATTTAAGAAAGACCATCACACTGTCTACAGAACTGGGCACATGCTTGCAGTAGCGTCTGTAATGAACTCAGGAATACATCAGTAAGTGTGTTCTCACTTTAGGATCTTCAGGATGCTGCTTTGGGGTTTACCAGAAAGCAACAGAGAATGTGACAGAATAAGTCATTTCCTATCAAATGGGAAGTGCAGAACTGAAATATTTTCTGTTTCTTGAATTATGAAGCTTTTTAAACATAAATTAAACCAGATATTTTAATGTTGAGTGGGTTATGCATGTGATAAGTTTGCTCACTCTAGTATTTTTGTCTACTTTTTTTTTTTTTTTTTTTTGGATAGGGATAAACATAAATTAAACCAGATATTTTAATGTTGAGTGGGTTATGCATGTGATAAGTTTGCTCACTCTAGTATTTTTGTCTACTTTTTTTTTTTTTTTTTTTTGGATATGAGAAATGAGGAAGGCTAATGGCAGGTTGGGGGTGGTGAGTGCTACATCTGGCCATGACTGCAGCCTAATCCTTGCAGAGGAGACAGCAACTGGGCCTCCCATGCTTGGAACTAATCATAAAGCAGAAGTGAAGTACAATAAGTACACTCATGAGATGTTTGCTTTGGGATAATATTTACTTACATGGTGGTGCATGTTCCTCTGTTGTACAACAAAAGCACACCCAATAAGCCTGTTCCAAAGGGCTCTTTATTTTCAAAAGGTAAATATTTTATTGTATGTGGAGGAAGAGGAAAATGGATGTCTTATCTTGGAGACAAATGTGAGCAACAATGCAAGGCAAAGTCTTGACTATCAACCTTCCCAATGATTTCTGATTGCATTGATTTTTTTCTAAACTACTTCATGTACTGTCATAATACTGTTATAATGTATACTGTCATAATGTATTTGATTTCATGTCAGCATGTGGTGATGTTGCTACTGTAATCCTCTGAAAGTCAAATAAACAATTACCACATGAATTACTCATTTTTTTCCATAGTGCTTTTTGCTTAAATGCAGAAGCATATAAAATTGAAAAAAATCCAGTTAAAATTGTCCAGCAGTTTCTAGTTTAAATTGGTTCAAAGAAAATGATCAGAGAGAAGATTAAAAAACCAGTAATGTTGGAAGTGTAACTTTTTTTTTTTAAAGAAACATGAAAAGACTTTGAGTCAACATTAACAATTCCTTGCAAGAGTCAGTTTGCTTTGAATGTCATTTAAGATTGTCTCCAGCTTCTGTCCCAAAAGGCCTAGATGAATCTATTTGAAAGTGATACCGAGTTAAAGGTTAATAGCAAAAGAGGGAAACGTGGTGGGGGATGGTGTGGGGGAAGGGTTAACTTTAACGTCTTACAGACTTAGTAGCTTTTAGAAGTTAATTTGTAGCAAAGAATTTTATGCAGTATTGTATATCATGAACTACTTAATTCTGCTCCCATGTAAACTTAAACCTTCATTATTTCCACCTTTGCAGAATCCCTTTAAAAGTTTAAATCTGTATAGGTGAAGTAATGTTAAAACCGGTCTTTGCTTCATCAGCACAACATACGATTCACCACAATAATGTTTCTATTATATTCTTAGAACAAGATAATGCAGGATATCAAGTTTTTGGGAGTGTAGACAGGCTGTAGTGCTCTCTAAGCCAGTAGTGAAGAACTACACCAGCTGACTTTAGGAAGACTGGAGAACCGAGTGGATTTCAGCATGTCGTTGCTTTAGGAAGGGCGTAGGAATACTTATGCAGTATAGAACTGAATGAAAATGGCCTGAGTTTACCTTACAGAATGTTCGCTGTGTAAAAGATGTCTAGCCTAAGCTAGCTCTCTAGCTTCCCTCTATAATTAATGGAAAGAAGTAGGTACCTCTAGAGAGCTGGAGTAGGTGAGTCGACCAAAATATAACTGGTGGAAAAAGGCAAATGAGAGAAATACTTCTTCTTTGTGTCTTTGATATATTCTCACAGTGAATCATTAGGCGTGAAGAAGGTTCCTCGGGTCTTGCAGAGCATGGCAGTGGTAATTCTGTCCCACAAACTTTAAGTCAATAGTGCCTATCACCTAGGCAGTGAGGATAATAAGAAAGCAAGGATTTCCAACGAAGATCTTCTCTTCTGTAGTGTTTTTAAGTATTTCTAGCATTCTAGTTAGTAATGTAATTCCTCTTTTCTTAGCCAGCTTTAAGACTTCAAATATTCTGGATATTTTTAGTAACAAATCTCACTGACCTCAGGAAATCTAACTTACAAAGTAGCACTTTGCTGGGACCTGTGATCTTAGCTGAAAATAATTAAAAGGAAAAAAAAGACAACCCTAATTTCTGTAGAAGATCTCAGGTATGATGGGAAGAGGCATGTGAAGAATTTTGTTCAGGAGCAGTTAGGAGGATGGCTTTAGCAGTTGTGTATTGGCTTTACCACAAAACCATTACCAGGGGACCAACAGTGTTCAGCACTAGCTTATGAGTAAGTCTAGCTTTTGTCACTAGCTCCATTATATAAGGAAAAATGAAGGGTCCAAAGGAGGGGAAAAAAGATCTTAACACAAGGTTAGTGTAGCATTAGCTTCTCTTAAAATTGTTTAACTCTATTAAAGTTCTACTGACTAAAGGCCCTGTATTTAGAGGTTGTACTTAAGAGGGGGGGAAAAATGTAGTGATAAAGTTAGTGTGATTCTAGTTCAGATTGCCAATTCACATACTTTCCCCCCGTGGTCCCAACCCACTTTTTTTTTTTTTTTCCTAATGTGGCCACTTTTTGAATATATGTAGAAGAGATATGAAGAACCCCTAACCAGTAAATCATTTGGTATTAAATCACAGTCAAAGCATTTGGATTGCAGAGATAAGTTTTGATTGTCCATATAAGTATCTCTAAGACTTTAGTGAGTCTTTAATTTTTACTTCAGTGATATGTAGTATATAATAAGGCAGCTTTTCCTGTTCAGGGAGAGAAGACAGCCTTTAGACTTTGCCTTTTGTGTCCAGGAAGAAAGTATTTCTTCGTCAGATAAGTGATTCTGTTTATTTTCTTAAATTATGTTTTTTTTTTCTTTCCCATCCTTTTCAGCTTGTGAGCAAAGAGCTCACTGGGAAATGTGAGATACTGTCCTCCACCAAAGGACACTAGAAGGGCCTGTAACAGACTGCAGCAGGCTGAAGACTTTGCTTCTTAACCCAGACAAGTCCAAGGACGTAGAAACTCACCCTTCTCTCTTCCTTGTTCTTAGACTTGTCCTATTTTATCCATATGCCTAAATAGATTGTACAGCTGAGAAAGATACCTCTGTGGACAAGTGACTCCAGGATTACTCAGCAGCGTAGAACAGTATCTGTCCTCCTTCAGATCCATGTACAATCTGTCTCTCTTCCCACACACCAGCTCTCACTTTCCTTCTAGCTTCTTTCCCTGTTCAGTGTCTATTGCCTTGGATCCTTAGTTCACATCTTTTGTTAGGACCAGAGAGTTCTAGTATCGTTTTCTCCTTAAAAGCTCCCTCATGTTTTTCAGTTGGTCTTTCCAGAAGGAAAGTGTTACTTTGCTCTTCAAACAAAACTGTTCCTCTCCATCTCTTGTGAAACCTTCATATGAAATACACAATTTCCTCCTTCCAAAAAGATAGTGGTTCAAAATGTAGGATTTCTGGCCTCAAATTTGTCTCATAATAGTCCAAACCAGCAAATGCAGGGAAATGCTTGATCATGGCAGCCTTCACCACCTTGGTGAAGACTTCAGAAAAATTCAGCCTAGGACCAACAGCTTTTGTGGGAATAAATTTAGCCAGACAGTTTTGGGTGAGTTCTCAGTAACTTCAGTGGTTTTAAGAGAAGTGTTAGATAGCTTTAATAGGTGATATTACCAGCCTTTTGTGTGCTTGCTTATTCATTCCTTACCATTGCATGCTTTACCTTGGCAAGTGAATCTTCTCAGTACAATTACATCATGTTGCAGAAATCAGGAGGTTTGCTAACCATTAGAATTTAACCTAAATAGAATTGGGTCTGGGTTCTTGGAAGGGAGCAGCTTAGTCTGAAACAAATAATTCTTGCAGCAAGAACAGCCAAGAACTACTTTTACTGAGCACATACACTTCTAGAGACCCAAAGACTTCTCACCATGACAGTGCTTGCCATACAATCAGTAGGAGGGATACCTGCTTAAATTTGTAAATGAGAAAGAGTATCTGTACTAAACTAAAAAAGGTTATTTTAAGTGTGTAGCTCTTGCCTTTGTGATTTTTTTCAGTACTGGATGTGTCCTTTTCACAAACTATTCTAGTTCAGCTTCTTTCTCCCCCCATCTTTTTTTAAAGGAGTGGGAAGAGGTTGCACATCTTTAATGTGTCTTTAATGCATCTTTAATATGATAGTCTGAAAATAATTCTAAGTAGAATATTCACAGTAACTGTGATGAATAAAGAAGCTGTTATCTTAAACCTTGTTACTTCTGTACTGCTACATCATATGACACCACTCTCAGGGAGAGCTCAGAAGAAGTTCAGAGCGCAGTCTTTTGAAAGAGACCTTGCTTACAGGACCACAAGTCAGTTGTTCAGACAACCTGTGTGTTGTGATTGTATTTCTCCTTGTGCAAGAAGTGGATTTCTCCTTGTGCATGAAGTGAAACAGGGGTGCAGGAGGGAGCGATAACCAGTTTTGGCCTTAAGACTATTTCTATGTTAGGAAACTTAGCAGGGCTAAGGGGTGTGTTTCAGCACTGTCCAGTGATTCCATATTCAGTGAGTTTCCTGGTGTGATTTTCACGTGAGGCAATTGCTGCTCTTTCTGACAGCGCCTTGTGGTGGATAGCATGGGCTAGTGACCATTTCCAATTGGCAGTAGGGAAGAAGCTCCCCTTATTTTCAGGGAGGACAGGTTAGACATACAGATGCAAACCGTTGTGCCACACTTCCTCATAGTAAGTGAATGGAGAGTAGCCTCTTTCATCTCCCATAGAAATGCAGTTCTACAGCCCAGTAGAACAAGGACTTGGTGATAGGACTGAGCTCTTAAAGGATGCAAGTGTGACAAAAATTGGAGTTATTTTCAGCAACTGAAGGCTCAAGAGAAGCATCTTGGAGGAGATGGCTGATACTTTGAGCCTGTAAGAGCATCCAAGTGGCGTGGGAAACAAATGTGAGTAAAGTTTGAGTTCTCCCAGAATAATAATGATAATGAGATAGTCTGTCTCTTATTTAAAATTACTTTAATTTTTTTTTTTTAAAGCTAAATGGTCTGTAAATAGAGAATGGAGTGTTGTCTGTAGTTTCTGAACTCGTAAAGCTCAGGGAAGTCAGTGAAAATTTTGCCTGAAGTGGCTGAAACAACTTGAAAAGTGGCTGTATACATAATACCTCCTTCACCTAGGACTCGTATACAAGTGCTGATTAGTGTTCGGAAATACGAGAAAATAACTTATTCCTTAGGGTTCAGGTTTGCCTTGCAAAGTAAACTAATTATCCCCACTTGAATATAGTCAGAGTGTCAGGATCTACTTTTCAATCTTATTCTCTTCATCTTTCAGTTTTGGAATTTAAATTCTTAGATTAAAATATCAAGCATCCTTTTCCTAAACACTCTCCTGTTACTGGAACAGTGCTTACCAATCCTTTATTAGGGTTTGTATTGAATACTGATTTTTGAAAAGCTTATTTTTTTTCCTGTAGAAATAGCATTTTCCTGACAGCCTACAGAAAATGGGGGGCATAGTTTGTGGAATGTGTGAAAGCCCTTACATGCTACATGTCTCAAAATACAAAGCAAATGCAATTTTTGGTTTCAGAAGTAATCTATCTTCTGTTTGAAACTGCTCATGGTTTCCTGTATTT
This sequence comes from Buceros rhinoceros silvestris, assembly GCF_000710305.1. Taxonomy (NCBI): domain Eukaryota; kingdom Metazoa; phylum Chordata; class Aves; order Bucerotiformes; family Bucerotidae; genus Buceros; species Buceros rhinoceros. The sequence continues at coordinate 18,667 of NW_010389415.1, forward strand.
GGGTCTTTTACGAGCCCTTCTTTCTAGTTTCTTTCTCTCATGCAAAAGATACTTCTGTGATCCTAGGAATACCACACCTAGTTTTTATGAAAGATTAATGTGTCCAGAGAGAAATGCTTTTCTGCATTCTAAAGCTGTGTTCTCTTTCTCTGTGTCCCCACCTCCCTCGTTGGCAATAAAATCCTGATGTACATCCCTTTATTCTGTTTTTGATCTAACTGTACTTGACTTACTATGGGTCAGAAAAGTGTCTGTACTACTGTCTCTCTCCTTTAAATTAATGGTCCTAATTTTGTCTCTAATCCTTCATGTGCTTGCTTCGTACCTGCAAGTTTCTCTGTCTTACTTGCTCCCTGTCCCAGAGTGTCTGTCTTAGTGCTATTCATCAAGTAACATGCCTAGTCTGTCTGATCCCATTTGTGACACAGGATTATTGCCATCTTGTCTCCCATGGTTATCTTGTGCATTCACATTAAACATTCCTATTGTGTTGTGTGTTGGAAACAAGCTCCCTGCGTTTTTAGGATGCCACTGAGACGAGGTTTCAAAGAAGCCTTGTCAGGTGAGATTCCACGGGGTCAGGACACCACAACCCCTTTTCCTTAGTGTACCTCGGGGAGCTGTGATTTCTAAGGTCTTTGCCGTGAAGACTGGATTTTTAAAGCTCCAGAATTACCAGACCTGCCCTTGCTTCTCAGGTGTCCTGCTGTACAAGTCAGGAAGCTGTAGCTGTCCTGAGAAAGGCTTCTGGATTTTTCTGCACTTTGAGGTGTGCCTTGCTTGGAGCCCTGTGCCAATGCTCTGAGAGCTCCTGAGCATCTGCCTGGCTGGGTGGTTTGGAGAGTCAGTATGCATGTATATAAAATATTTTAAAAGTGCAATGTTTAGAGGAAGAAAACTAGACAGAGGAAGGAAGAATTATTGCTGTCTCAGCACTGGAACACTGTAGCTGAAGAGTGAAATCCAGGTTGGACTTTGAATTCACTACACAAGAAATGAGTTTTCCAGGTCAGTTATCATCTCGCTTTCTGAAGCCAGTGTGTTCCTAATGAGTGAAAACAACACAGTAAAGGAAGAGGGTAGTTTCTCAGCAACCCAGAACTGACTCATGCTGCCAGCATCATAACTAGGAGTTAGAGTCCTCCAAGGCTCTGTAATGGAGGTGTTTCTCTGATAGTCATGACTACTTTCAAGCTTTTCCCCATCTCTGAAAAATAAATCAGGAAGATACTATAGTTTATCTGCTTGTCCTGAGTATAGCTTAGTCGCATTATAGCGGAGCAAATAGAAATAAATTCTTACCCATTTTGTCTCCCTGAAAGACATGGTTTTACCGTCCTGAAAGAAGTGTTTTGGCCATCCTTAAAGAGGTGTTTTTGCCATAACCTCTGGCAATTCCAGAAAGGGAAATCCTTGTTTAGAATAAGACCCAGCCAAACAAGGCCCTGGATCCAAACCCTTGTATTACATCACGCTGGTACAGATAGTAACAACAACCATGTTAGATTGGTGCCTAAAGGTAAATGCAATAAATGGTGTTTGCTTAACCAAGTGAATGGTGCAGATGCTTTTTTTCCCCAAGTTATCTAATTTAATTTACAGAGGTGAAATACAGTTAAAACTGATAATTACAAATCACAAAGCATTTGGTGACTAGAGCAGCATTAACCTGCATAGAGTAATGTAAATACGTTTAACTAAACACAATTTAAAAAAGTTAAGGAACTGGAAAAAAAAATAAACATGCATTATGTCCCACTTGTTATGCTCTAGAAAGCTCTCTTTTCAATTCCCCTTTTTGCTGCTTCATGTTTAATTGTAATATTTTATACACTGTTCCAAGAAAATCTGCAGAAATACTTTATCAGCATTAAGTGAGCCATTCAGACTTTACTGTGTGCTCAGGTTCCCTTGTTGGTAGGGGTGCTTTATTTGGCTCAGACATCTGTGTTGCATTTGCTTAAGTGTTTATTTATTAAATGGCCTATTGGTACCTTTGAAGATCATACCTGATTTCTCTCAATAATGGTTCTGTTTTTTTTCTGGAGATGGTTTCTGTAAGGCTAGTTTGGAGATGTTTTCAAGCCACTTGACTTGCACTATGAAAATAAATCAATGTCTTTTTTTTTTGTCAAGAGAGCTGGGCAAAGAAGAATTTTGGAATATTGCAGTAAAGATATGTTAAAATAGCAAAACTCCTCACTTCCTTGTGCTGGTGGATCATGCTATGAATATTTGATATTGGTAAATACTGTGACAGCATTCTCACTTCTAGGATATAGAACAGTAGTGGTTTAAGGAAGAAGGAAGAGCCTGTGAGGTGGACCTCTCTGTTACTTCACTAAGGTTTTGCTGCTGACCGTATCTTGTTTCTCTGGAGCTGTAGGACTTGTTAAGGACTTTTGTCCTAGAACGAATACTGCAGCATACGTTTGGCTGCTTTGGCATCTGGAATCATTGCCTGAAAGCAGTCTGTTCTCTGCACCTACAGGCCGCACTGAGCGGCAACTCTTTGCTTTTCTGCAGATTGCAGGAAGCAGGAATCGGCATTGTGTATGAGGAGGAGGAAGTGTGATTTCTGTCCTGTTCATCTACTTCTGAGCTGCTGGCATGGTGACATTATCCGGGCAGTGTTGCCCAAATGGTGGGTAGTGACATGGAGAGGCCAGAGTGAAGAGGACTATTGTATCCTGTGATTATTACCAGCATTATTACCTGGTAACATTTAGAATTGAAACATTTTCATGTTACTGTTAAATTGCCCATTGTCAGTTCAAGCTCATGACTTTATCCTCTCCCTGCTCTAATTAATGAATGCTAGCCTTCCATTGTTACAGGTGTCTGCATACAAATTAATGGGATATTGTGTGTACCCTCAGGGATGACGTTGGGAAGTACAGTTGGAAACTGTATTGTGACTTGCAAAGCCATGTAGGCATTTATAATGTTAGCAACAATATACTGGAACACGCTTCACCAAACTAAAGTAACATTTAGTTGTCTAAAGTAGTTAGGTAGGGACATGCTCCTACAAGTCCCTGTCTGCAGTTTGCTTCCTGGATGTGTCTCATGCCTGATGAATCTTGCCATGAAAGTGATTGTTACTTTGCAAGATATTTTCAGTCTAGATTGCAAGGTTGGTTCCATATTTCAAGGTTCTTCCTCTTGAAGTGTTTGCAAAGCTTAATGTTTTAGAAGACTGAAGAATACTTCCACTTATGAGGACTGAAATGGTAGTGTGGGCATAGAAATCATCTTCAAACTCGTTAATGAAACATGAAGTCAACTGAGAAGACCTGTGGCTGAATCTGTGGGCCTAGCCATTGGTCACTTCAGAACATCTGCTGCGCACCAGAGGAAGTGTCTTGATTCCTGCTTTTCACTAAGTGAGCTTTTGGTCTAAGGTGAACTAACTGAGCTAAAGCCAGATTTTGCTTCTGTTAATTCTTCCACTATCAAATTGTTTGAAAAAATCTGAGCCAATATGGAACCACTTTCTCTGATGAAGGTATGCTAGATATAACTGCATTATAATGACATAAAATTATCTGTTGCATAGATTACATAGCCACAGTCATGAATGTAGAACAAGCAGTACCATGAGGCCAAACGCACAAAATAAATAACCTTTGCATTAGCATCCTATAGCACTCTCAGCTGAGCAAATGCTGCATAGGAGAGAGTGTGAAAGAAACTGTGACCATCACGAGGAGTTCATGACTCTAAATTCCAGTGCCCTCTGCCATATAAAAGCCTTAAAAAAAAAAAAAAAAAAAAAAAAAAAAAAAAAAAAACCAAAGAGTTCATGACTCTAAATTCCAGTGCCCTCTGCCATATAAAAGCCTTAAAAAAAAAAAAAAAAACAAAAAAAAACAAAAAAACCCAAACCAAACAAAAACAACCCTCCAGCTTTTGCAGTCCTTGTTATGGCTTTTTGTGCCTTTAGATAAATCCCTGAAAACTACTGTGGTGTAGACTAATAAATTAGGTTTTTTTATTTTGCAGCCAGTCTTGTTCCTCACTAGCTAAACTTATTCCTAGATACAAAGCCATGCTCCCCCTGTCTGAAACTTGCTCAGAACTCTTCCTCATTATTGTAGCCAGGAATTGGATGGTACTAACTACTTCTTAAAGTCTGGTTGTCCTTGCCACTAAGAGTGGACTCTTCTTGCTCTGTACCTGTAATGCTCTTGCTTTCTTGTCCAGTCTCCAAGTATTTTGGTTCCTTATGATTCCCTGAACTTCTATCTTCATTCTCTTTTCTCTGTTGAGATGAAAAGCCAAGTGCATTTTTCTTTTCTATAGTGCTCAGAGATTCTTTTTTATATCCTTGGATTTAGATTTCCTTTCATTACTTTTATCCCAATAACCTAACAAATTTGCAGAGAAAATGGGATCAATCCTTGTTTTCTGAATTATCCTCCTCGCTCCCTATCTCTCATCCTAGTCCATCCTCTTCCTTCACCATTTGGCAGCTGCACAAGTTTCATTTGGCATACAGAATCATTGAGATTGTGGAATTTAATTTCAATCTGCTTCCTTATTAAATAAGTCGTACTGTCCTCCCCCACTGTGGAATATTTTTCAGCCTGGATGTATTCATGCTACCTTGCTGCCTTGACTATCATGACCTCTTTATTCACTTGACTCTGTCTCTTCTGTTATACAAAGGCTCATGACTAAATATCTTTCTCTCTTCCCATACAACACAAGTCTTCACACTGAGTAAATCTCATGCTGGATGCCTGATTCCTTGCATAATATTTTAGTTCCCTATCTAAGCACTGCAAAACTCTGCTTTCTTAGCCCCAGGTTATTTTCTGCTCCTTTCTGTCTCCATTCTCTTGCAAAAAATAAGGTTTAAACCGTTGCTGTGTTAGGGGGGAAACAATTTTTTCATGCTAAGCATTTTATCTGTCAGCTACTGTATCAATCTTCACTGTCTGCTTCTAGTACTGAAGTAGAATCTAGTGACAAAGTTAACTAACTAGCTAACTGATGACTAACCACATATATTCTTGTGTATAGTAGTTCTTTATGTTAACTAGAGAATGATACTGTGCACGGTACAAAGTTCAGATGTTTTCGAAAGACAGCACACAGATTTCTTTTCCATCATGTCTTGCATCTTTTAATTTCCTTCCTCTTTTACCTCAGTGCCTGGCTATTTCAGGCTATGAACTCTAGGTCAGAGTTACTTAGTTTTCTTTGTTTGCAAAGTGGCTTGATATTATGGTATAGTTTAAAGATGTGTGTTTTACTCACTGACTCCCAAATGTTGGAAGCTGAAGCAGCTTTTACAATGTCAAAGTTATTGTAAGACTTTTCTTCACTGTCTAAACTGTTCTTCTGCCTCATTATTGTGAACATCTAGATTTATTGTTATGCAAACTCTTCTTACTAACATCTTATTACAATTTTAGAGAGAATACAGCCAATTTTTTTTTAAATAAGTTTAATTTGCTTTCCCAGCTGATTGTTTTGAACTATACATTTGCACTTTCGAGGTTTAAGGATGATTCCTTTAATACTTGAGAAATTGTATAGAAGTTGAATGTCTGCTAATAATTGTTTAGCCTGAAAGGAGAATCTTTAAGACATGGTTTAAGTACTGGGAAGGACTTGAGTTTATACTGTGGTTTGAAAAAAACCTCACACCCCTCCTTTATGAATCTATTACTTATTTTTTTTAAAAAAACTGGAACCTTTAGCCAACATAGACACCAGCTTATTTGCTTTTCATAATTTTTAGTTGCTTGGGTGTCTTGAAAATTTAACGTAAAAAGCCCTCCTTTCAATCTGAATGCTATGTAGGATTTTAAAAGTTTGAAAACTTTGTTTTTTTCTGTGAGGGAATAACTGTATTTATTGGGTGTACTTGGATATAATGGATGTAGATTGGTTTAGTTTATGATGCACAATCAGTGAATTGATTCTGGCTGATTTAAACCTTTAGAAAAACAAAAGGACCTTGAGGGGGAAAAAGCTGTTTGATTAGATTATCGGTGAATGTGAGGGAGTGAATTCATGAATGATAGAGGGGAATGAAAGGTGGGGGAAGGAAAGAAAAATGATGAATGAAGCCTGTTAAACTGCTGAACTCTCTCTTTCTCCAGTGCATTCAGCTCAGTGAATTAATGAGATTAAGTCACATCGACCCTGAGTGCTGGAAGGACTGAGCAAAGCAAGGAATTTCAGTAGTGGCTTGCATAAGTGAGTTTGGCACTTGCAGGCTACCTATGCTGGCGTGGTGCTACCATTTGAAGCTATTTCCTGAGTTGACAGCTGCCACAGTTTTTATTGGTTTTGCAGTATATGTAAACTTAGCTTGCAGTTAAAAAGGTATGTTGAAGAAAAAAAAATTTTTTTAGTAAGACAAAACACCCGTGACAATTGAAAAAACCCTACAAAATTCAACATGTATTCTAATTTTGGTGTTCACCTATTTGTCAGAAGTTTCTAGGAGGAGATCAGATAGACTAAGGGACAAATTTTCCTTTTCAAAATATCTCACCTTCTTCCTAATCTCTCCCTATGGACTTAAACGCATCTGTCATTTCCCCAAAAAACCATTTCAACATCTTGCAAGAACTGCCTCTTGCTAACTGTGACCGAGTCCTGTATCTCATTCTCTGCTTTCTACCATCTCTTCTGAGCCTCTTATTTTTTCCTTGTTTTCTTCTGCTCCATTATTTTTATTTATTAGCTCAATTCTTTGCCACACAAATTGTTCCTCCAGCTAGTTCTTGGTGTCTCCTGTTAATTCTGTTATGATGTCTTTCAACAATAAATCTGTTCTGGTCTGTAACCATGGCATTGTCATAAACGGTGTACTTCCTCTCTCGCCCCCCCCCTTTTCTAGGACTTCTGTGTCCTCCTTTCTCTAGTCCTTTCATGCCAAAGGATTCTAAATCGGTGACTTATTTCTAATTAATCCCTAATAAGTGGCTTATTCTATTTTGATCTGAGGAAATGCGGTCCTATGAATCAGGCCTGAGAGATTTTCTTGAGAAAGAGAGGGGAAGGGCCAATTACTTGTTTTGTTGGTGGTTTTTGTTGGTTTAGCCACAAAAAAACCCCAAACCAACCCCAAACCCAACAAAACACAAAAACCAAACCCAAAATACTTGGTTTTGGGCGTTTTATTGTTTTCTTCTTTTACCTGAAACTGCTGACAGGTCAAATTAAGCCAATAGCTTGGGCTAAAAGAATTCTAGCTAGATTTACAAAACAATCCATGTGTTTTCTTTCCGTATTTCATATAAAGTCGCTCAGTTGCTGGACACTCCTGTGTGAGGTACTCAGCGTCTGAAGATGTGGATGTTAACCTATAAATCTCTTGTCTTTGCCTCTCAGGAGAGTGTCATTAAATACCAAGTAATAAGAGACGCTGAGCACAATACACCCTTATTTTAAATATTTTATCTGAAGCAGAGACCATTCCCCAAACTCTAGGTTCGTTCTGTGTCAGTGTTTTTACACAAAATGGAAAAGCCTCCCCA
>NW_010389416.1:0-26491 GCF_000710305.1 Buceros rhinoceros silvestris
GCCCCCCTTCTCAAACCGCGACACACTGGTAGGTAAGGTCATAAATATAAAATGGAAACTTGCGTCACAAGAATTCTTGTAACACATACAGTAACTCAATAGTTAGTACTGCCACATTTTTAAAGTTTATCTCATCTTCTTCACAGCAGGTAACTCAGGTTATTTGGGCCAAATCTCATATACATGAAGCATATGATTTTGTTCACATTATATAGTTCAGATTGTGATTCATTATCTACTAGAAACGCTAGGGGTGTAGACCTAAGTGATCTAAGTGTATTTCAAACACTGTTTCTGTTTCTTGGAGATCATTTAGAACATTATTCATTCAAACTAGAGAGGAATTTTTTTAACAAATGCTTCAGAATAACATAGATACAACAATAATTTTGGGGTTGAAATTCTTGTGATTCACTTTATTCTTTCCTGCAACACCCACTAATGTAATACCTGTGCAGTCTACCTGGAGAAAAACTCCCAAATCAGTAAACACTTTTCTACATGATGTCTCATGCATAGCCACTGCAAAACTAGAAAAAAATTTCTGTATGCAGATGCTTTGGTCTTCAAACAAGGAACTGGACAAAATACGTCTCCATAGTTTAGCAACTTGGAGTGTGTGAATAAATCATCTTTGTTCTACTTTTTCTCTCAGAGCATCACTCCCAAACTCTATGTCACTCTCTCAAATTCTATCTTCCTGTCCCTGGATATAATATTGAATATTACCTGAGGTAAAGAAAGAAAACAAACTCTAATCTCAACAGACTGCAGTGAAACTGGGTCAAGGGAAAGCAAAATCAGGCCCAGAGTATTTAAAGTGCAGCTGTGACGGAAATGAGGAAGGAAAGAGAAATGTGGGAGGATGAGTAACAAAACCGGAGAAGTGTATGGAAACTCCTGAATTTTCTCAGGGGCATTCTCCACCCCACAACGCAACATGTTGGTTAACTTCTTAAATCTCCAAGATAATTATACAAAATCTTTCTTCTTCTCTCCCATTGTACCCAGTATGGTTTTCACCTACATGCCTACATTCTTTGCAAGAATCTCAGTGCATCATTTGAGCTAGTAAATGCAGATATCTGCAATTTACAGTAAAAGAGCTTTAACTCATAGCTAAGAAGACTGGCATGAGATTTGATTCTTCTAGTTAGTTAAGCCTGAGCAAACTGCTATGTTCTCCTGGTCTAAACTTTCTTTCAGGAAAAAGAGACTGCAATTGGCCTACTCTTTTAGGAATTCTCAAGCAGGGAACTTGCTGTTGCTTTGTTCTCACAGGATGTTTCTCAGCAAGCAAGTATATTTATAGTAAATATGGGAAGACACAAAATTAGATTTAATTTGCCTTCTTGAGAAGTGGGACAAAATATATAAGCATTAAAATGCTGCCCAGCTCTAATAAGCTTCATTTTTAAAAACAGATAGCCTCCACCTTCTGAAAAGCAGACCCTTTAAATTTTTCAGATCAAGTCCTCAATGCTATGGGGGAAAAAATATAAGCAGTATTTATATCTGAAATATGGGTGTGAGAATTCAAAAGAAGCCAGCTACAGCATCCAAAAAAGTCACAAACAAAACTCCTTAATTTTATCAATATTCAATTTGCTCACATATTTGTAGTCACATTTCAAAGGAATATTAATGAAATGGTACTTTAGGACATGTGGTGACTGGTAAATTAAAAAAAAAAAAAACACAACCCAACAGTGTAAGTGAAATAAACAAACTCAGAAGTTTCCCTGGACACCAATCAGTTCTATAAAGAAATGAATTTCAGTTTATATTTAGTCACAAAACTCTTTTTCACAGGCTAGCAGCCTGAGAGCAAGGGTAGGCTGTGGGTCAGAAACTTTGCTTGGGCAATATTGTGTCCAGATGTGCTTTCTGCAAATAAATGAAGTCCAGAAATTGAGATTTTGGATTATGAACCTATTTAAGATGAGACATAAAGGCTCAAGGCCTAGTGATTGAACCCCAGTTCCTCTGGAGGCACAATGCTAAATGAAGATTTGGCGAAGGCTGACATTCAGACTTCAAACCTTTCCAGTGCCAGTGTGAAAGAATGTGAAGAAGTACCATGTCAGTGTGAATGAGCAGCACAGGGTAACCTAATTCCTGCCTGCAAGGATGAGGACAAAGAGGGGAGCCTGTTGCAACATGCAGTAGATGCTAACAGGTTACAGAGGGAGTCTGGAGCCTATATAGGAGGTGACCTTAGTCACATGCCACTGGTAAGGCCTTCTTTTATATCTTGGCTTAACTCGGCATGAAATCTCATAGTCCACTGATAATCCACAACTACACAGACATTTATTTTGTGAATGGATGCAAACTGTGTTTGAAGACACAGCAATTAGTACAGCCAGGTCTTACATTTCCCTCTTAGCTATTTGAAAGTAGCTTCTCATGAATCTCTCCTCTTTTACCCCATCAAAGATGAATTAAAGAAAATATGTTTGTGTTTATAAAAATAAATATTATAGAGCTTGGACTTTCTAAATGACAAAGTGAGTATGTCAGGCAGAAATATAATATTCTCCAGGGAGATTCATCATCAGCAAATGTTATATTCTGATTTTTCATTGAAAATTATATCTCTTTCAAAGAAAGGGCTGGCTTATTTCGTTATCTTTGCTGGCTTTCCTTTAAGATTCTCATTTGAAGTCAGGAGATCCTTAGAAAGGCTGGAATAATCTTAGCTTGACTAGAGTGATAATGTAGGCAACGAGAAGCTTTCAATTATTTATCAAATACAGGAACTAACAGCTGCTCTCCCAATTTGGCTCCTTACACTGCTGCTGGAGAAACAGGGAGGGATAACTAATCACCCTGCATGGAAGTTACTGCATTGCAGTCCTTTAGCACAGCACAGTTCTGGAGGAGTGAGCTCTCAGTTACTGGAGGGTGCTCCCCTATAGGCTGTAATAAGACAATTGTCAGCTTCTGTGTCTCAGCATGACTTGAGTTTTTCAGCATAAAAAATCACTAAGAAATGTGAAATAACTTCACTGTTGAATTAATTACATCATGAATCATGCATTTCTCTTGCACTGCATGTTTTTAAATCTGGCTGGTTATAACATACAGTACCTTTGCAAACCTGGCACTGACACAGCCTTTATTAAAGTAAGTATGTAAAGGATAGAGCTGAATTTACTCAGACATTGTATCTTATTTTGTAACAGAAATCTGTGATTTAGACTGTGTGATTGTGCTAGCACAGGAAGACGTGTCATGTTTTAATAAATTTGAATGTTTACCTTCAATTCACTTAATGTGATATACATGGAAAATAACAAACACTCTTGGTTATTATTGCCTCTAAGTGCTATTTTGGAAAGCTGCCATACCTAAAAAGAATTCATAGACAGCAAAAAAGAGAGTTTAAAATTTCAGTTATAACAGACAGGTCCACAAAGCAAAGGCCTCTGACTGGTTGCAACTACATGAAATGGTGTAGATCATCTTACAGTGAATTCTTGTTCATCAGCACACAGAAAGGCCGCTGGAAAGTTTTGCCTTTATTAATAGGATAGACCCACAGGGACAGAATAATAATTAGCAGTTAGCAAACTAGACATTGCTAGGACACTACTGAGACACCTCTTGGGCCAATTTGCTGTGGGAACACGGTTCGTTCTTGGGAGAAGTGCATACTCACCACAGCCTATGGGAAGCAGAGCAACTTTGTTAAACTCTGAGAAAATGCACTTGAGTGGAGACCTTATGAGAAATACACTGACATATTTCCCTGGGCAGTGCAAACTATAAGAAAGAAATGAAACTAAAAAGACCAGAATATCTGGAAAAGAAAGGGAAAGAATATCATCAGTCTTCAATGATGTGAATAAGAAAGTTGAAGAAAACTGGATTTTAAGGCAAAACCAGAAAAGGATGGGTGAAAAGGAGTTGTAACTTTCTCATACATTCTGGAGTGTGAAATCTTTATTGTTCCTAACTGGAAATAAGCATTGACATTTCATTAGTGAGCATTTCTGGTATATATAATAACTAGTGTTGAAAAGGAAATGATGACATTTCTATCATCTAACATGAATTTTCTGTATATCTGATTTGAAAAATCAATGACACAGAGAGGGAAATCTAAAAAGAACTAAGCTGAAAGATAGATATATCTGCCCCAGACAGGCAGCCACAGGGAAATTTAAGCCCCTAAAGACTATCTGAGCAAAAATAGGGACACAAATTGCGTTACATTTTGTGAGGTGGAGCTTTGTGCCTGTTCCTGCAGAGCCCTCGCTGCCAGCAATCAAGAGGCAGAAAGGAGAGAGTATACTTCTCTGCTGTAGTAACCGAGAGGACAATAGATAGTAGTAACCAAGAGCATAGAGCAGTGTGGCAAAAGCACCAGGATATAATTTAGTGTATGTTATTAGAGTGTCAGCCAGAGCTGCAGTATGTAACCTAGTCTGTAAATTACATAGTTTGTAACTAACTTCTCCATCCTTCATTGCTCCTTTTCCTTCCTGTTGCCCAATAAAAATATTGCATCTTTCTGTATATTTTCCGGAAGCTGACTTTCTGAAAAGTTATGCCCTAGTCTGAACTTAAACACTAAAACAAAATGGCAGGTGATAAACATTTCAGATTCTCAAAGAATATCCAGGATCTGCCTGGATTCCATCTACTTCACTTTGGACATCTGTAATGTGAGCATCTGTTCCCAGACTGGTCAGGTTAATTTCATCACCACCAATGAAGAAAAATCAATGCTTTTACAGTTTGACAGGATCAACCTTGTGACAGTCTATGCTGAGGTGAATTCTGCACTAGATGTGACTCATTCTCTTCATTGCCTGCACAAGGAACCAAGGATGATGAGCTTGGATGTAAATGTATACCTTTCAGGCATCCAAAGTTAAATGAAATGTCTCTCACTGAGGTTGACCTTTGTGAGCAGACAACTAATACATGTTTTGTGCTATTTTGTTTTGCGGTGTCCCAGTGAAGCGTTAGCAGTTAAGAGGTGTTTAAAAATGTCTACTTCAAAATACTTCCCATAGTAGCGAAGAAGGAGGATGTGTGAGAGCAGTCACAGTACCTACAGTGAGTGCCAGCTCTTCCTTTCCCATGAACTGTTACTTTAGTCAGCACAACATCACTTCAAACTAACAAGAACCTCATGAATATCCCTACAAATAACAAAAGCTCACTTTTTAGAAGGAATGACATTGTTAATTGAGTGCAGATGGTTTAAAATGCTGGTCAGCTAAATAATCAGATAAGTGACACCTGATGCAAAGGAAATTACATCAGAATATGTAAGGAAAATGGTTGTTGTTCCTATGTAAATTAAAGTAATTGACTGTAATTCTCTCTGCCAGGTACATGTGTTTAGTCACAGCTGGGTGAAGCGTATAGTCATTCAAGACCATTCACCTCAGGTACTGTTTCTAACAGCACTGTTCTTCTGGCAATACTAGACCTAGAAAACAATCACAGTTACTGTTCTGGAGAACTTTCATTCTTTCTTTCACTTTATGGAATGTCATCTGCAAACTGCCTTATCTACCATTTCAGTAATTGAATGAATCATCATCATGGCTTGGCTTCGGGGATGAAGATTTGGGAAGGGCTTTACCCACGCTTACTGCAAGCGCGCTGATGGCTGAAAAGGCCAATGCGGGATAGACAAGTCTGGTTGCAAAAAGCACAGTGGAAAGTCTCCTTGGGTGGTGCAGTTGAGGCACAGTTCTTTCTGCGCTGTCTTTTCTCCTAGAGACTGATTCTACGCGTGCTCTCAAAGGAGACAGCAGCGTTATGTATGGTGTGTCTCCAAATCCCCCGATTGGAGGCCAGGGTGGACCACTGATGGTGGTCAATATGGCCAAGGCTGAGGTATTGTTTCAGGGAGTCCTTATATCTCCTCTTTGGAGCTCTTCTCTTGTGGCAGCCGGTGGCGAGTTCACCGTAGAACACAATCTTAGGGAGGCGGTGATCCGCCATCCTGGAGACGTGCCCTGCCCAGCGCAGCTGCGTTTTCAGCAACATGGCCTCAATGCTGGTGACCTCTGCCTGTTCAAGGACAGCGACATTAGCCACGTAGTCAGTCCAGTGGATGTTTAGGATTGTACGAATATACCTATAATATATTGTTTGAATATTTGTGAATTATTTAACATATAATAAATATTAAAGAGTAAGCAGATAATAGTATGGACCCTCAGCTGCAAGACAAGGTAACTCAGAAAAAACCTTTAGTAGTACACTCTCAGTAAGTCCCACAAGAATAATTAAAATATTTCACTTTTTCCCAGGTCTGTAAGTGCAACAGCTAAACTGGATTATTTTATTTATAGTAAAATAATAAAAGGCTCAAAAGAGTAAAATCCAGATGTGATTTGAGTTATTCCAGCTGTGTTTTCCCTGATATTGCTGATCTGAGAAAACTGAAGTGTTCTGAAATCATCCTACTGATTACAAGACAAAAACCAAGCTTAGAGGCAGGATGGCGAACCCTCCTGGATTCCTTCAAGCTCGTGTGCCAGGTAGCAGACTCCTTCACTAAAAAGGGATTAATTTTCTCCAGTCCTGGGGCCTTGTTTTCAGGATGTCCTAGCTAGCCTTCTGTATGAGTATGACAAAAACTGAGAAGTAATAATTTCTCATCTCACTTTACCCTTCAGTATTCTCTGGACTTTGGCTCACTGTACCACATCAAGCAAAACGACTGATCAGGCTTATTGCTTGACAGCTGGTTACATACATACCTTATACGGGCAAATGCCTGCTGCTCCAAGAGGGACCTAAACTGATTAAAGAACCCCAGATTACCTTCTCTCAGTTCCATTTCACTTCTGAGAAAATATAATTCCCTGGGTTAGATTCATTGGCCGTAATGAGGATGTCTATAAAGTAAATTTTCATACTAGTCATTGAGGTGCCTGTCATCCTTGGGTGTAATTAATCTCATCCTGGCAGAAGTATCCATGATAAGTCAGGAATGTGCCTTTATATGCTTCTCATTGGCAATCTGTTCAGCCCTGAGGGAGAGCCTGGGAGGATGTCTGTCTGTAAAGACTGATGACTTGACCATGTCATTTTAACACACTTCATATTTTCCTTGGCCAGAATCAAGAAGCAGGTCTGTCCAAAGCTCATGTATGTGCCCAGTAGAAAGCTCTGGAGGTCTATTGTACCGTGAAAGTTTTTAACTTGGCATTTCTACTACTGGATGATAGAACTTTGGTGGTTGTCAAAAATACCTTAGCTACTTTAAAAAGTCCTCTTCTAAAGCAAGGGCAACACATTCTAAACATTACATGTCAGGAATGACTCAAATAAGTTAAAATAGATAAAACAATTTCATAGAAAAATGAGTGTTAGGCACTGTCTAATAACATGAACACATGGATTGTTACTTATTTTTCTGCTTTATACACAGCAATATTTCCATATCTTCCTAGTACATGAATGGTATGTTCCAAGATTTTTATCTAATTTTTATCTGGAAAGCAGTTGAAATTGCCTCTCCAGATGTTATTAAATAACCAAAGCATGCTGTAATCAAGCAGCCTAATTCCCTGGAAAGGAAAATAATTTCCTGTACCTTATTTACATACCTCTCATTTCTTATAAAGCTTGCAGAAGAGCCTTATGACAATGGTAGTTGATGCTGTTTTCCCACTTAACAACAAATAGTTCAAATTCTCTGCTGGTATTAAGCTCCCATCCACCAGTCTCCAGGGAATCCTGTGAGAACAAATTTGAGTTTGTCACTTTGTAGTACAAGGATTTAGCTATCCCACAGAAGAGTATGAGAAGCTGGGTGGAAAATTGACATAACCCTTGCTTCTGTGAGCCTGAGAGCACAGGGAGAAATAAATACGTCTCTTCTAAGAGAACTAGTTGTGCGTTTGCTCTCTTAGATGCTAGCAGGATGCACAAGCCTTTAATTGGGTAATATAACCCTTGCACATCCCACATTACCATTTAAAGGGCAGCTTCCATTATATGTTCTGAAGCTGTTACTTGTAACAATAAAAAGCAATTTAACACTTGAAACTAGAAGTCTCAAAACATCTTCAGACTTAGAGACTTCCAAATCATGGGGCTCAAAATAAATTGTTTCAAAGAGCTAAAACTTAAAAGGGGTATTTACGTTCTCTAGTTGTCCTCCGCCCTATGTAAGCTTTTATCCCCATCACAGAACAGTGCAAAGCTAAGTAGAATGTAAACCAGACCATAACATAAAAGCACATGTGAATCACTATCTAGCTGACATAGAAACTTAGTCTGAAACCTATCATTTGTAGCTGGATACCAACAGACAAAATGTAGTTTAGATCACAGTAGGGGCAGTGACATTAGAAAATTTTTATGCCGTATAGCTGTGGATGTACACACCCAGCTTAAATATTTCTTTCACTGTGTTGTGGATAAGCACGTAATCTCAAATCTTGGCCTCTACAATAACACAGAAGAAAGGAGAGGAAAATAAAGGAAAAAAATAAATCCTGAAAAAAATCCTTCTTTCTTTTTTTATTTCTCAAGGGGACATAGGGCAGTTTCTGTAGCATAGTACTGGAATATGAAATGTGAGAAGTTCCTCTCCTCTTTTTTCCTATGCATTATTAAGGGCCAAATCTAGTTAACCTTTTCTCAAAATTTGTTCCCTTGAGCCCTTGAGTTAGTTCTGTGATACTCTTTGTCAAGAACTTACCATTTGTTCAAATGAGGCCTCATTAATGCTAGATAAAGTCCTGAAATAACTTCATAACTCAGTAGACATGTCCTGGGACTTAGTTTACCCTGTTTTGTGGCTGCAAAACAATGTGCAGATGGTTTATTATGTGCAATCACTCCCAGTTCACTTTCCTGACCTATGTCCTATGACATTAACATTAGACATTATAAACCTCAAGTGCATTAACATTTGAGAGTTTCCGTCGTAGCAGTCATATAGTCTCAGAGAGAGACATTCATTAAACCAGCTCATACTCACAATGAGTAAACTTGTTCATTAATGTTCCTTAAAGGTCAAGGAGATGATGAAGTAAAAATTCCGTAGTAATAATTGATAGTAATGGTTTACACTTATAAAGCAGTTTAGTCTCAGTATTCCAAAGTATATTAAAAACATAGTGAATAAAGTCATTTGTACTTGGTGTGGCTTGTTGCAGAAAAAACATAAAGATGCAGAAAACCATAAATATCACTGAAATTGAATTTTTAATGATTTGCCAGACTATACAGAGTATCATTATTTTAACTAACAGTTTTAAGGTTTCCACTAAAACATTATTATGACTGGTTCTCCCAAACATGACAAGAAAAGCTCAGATACCAACTCAGGTCTAAGTTAATATGATACTACTCAAAATGAGGCCTCAGAAATGTCATAAAAGTAGTGATTTTTTGACATAGGCGTGGTGCAAGTTTTATGAAGCCATTTTCTTTTTCTTGCAAGTGTTTCTGGGATTCTGTCACAGGAAATGTTCCATTTTGCTTGAGAACTAAAGTCTACACAAACTAATCACCACAAGTCTATCCAGAAAAACAATTATCCTGGGAATCCATTTCTTGCTGAACAGATCCATTCTTTAGTCCTACCCCACAACTGGAAAATTGCCATTGACTTCAGCAGGCTCTGAAAGGGGGACAAATCACGTTTAGGGTATATGCTTATGCAAGTGGCAACATGGAATTCCTGGTGTATGTTGTTCCTTTTAGCACTGCAGAGCCATCAAAGGGGTCTGCACGAGGGAGTCCGATACAAGGCAGGCTTGTGCTTCATCAGCAGATCTGTCTGCTCTGTTCTGATTGCAGTTTACTTATGGCTGCTGGTGATTATGAGCCAGGAAAAAAATCACAGCTGTTGTTCCAAAAATCCCTTTTAAAACAGGGAAAATTCGATCCTGTATCACAAGTCAATTCACATGAAGTGATCTGATGCTGATTTTGCAGGCTTATGTTATAGCGGCTATCAAACACAGAGTTCGAGAATAAGGATATGCATTATAGACATCCTCTGCTGCTGGAGCAGAAACAAAATACTCCAGCTGTCCTTATACTTGTTTTAATCTGTGTGGAACACACATTTTTAGAAATGTTGACAAGGATTCAGAAGAATCCCTGACTGAGAACATAGAAACTGATGGATTGTTTTAGATATACACTCTCTCCATTTGCAAAAGAGACCTTGAATCTACGTATTTTTTTTTCATTATTTGATTTAACATAAAATTACTTATATTAAATATATTGTTATACAAGATAAAATTAGATTTTAGGGACAAAGAAATGATAGAATGAGATTTGTGTGCTTGAGCAGAAAAGGAGGACTGCCTTGAAAGGCAACTACAGGAAAGATATGGAAGCAAAGACTATTGCAATGCTGCCACTTACTGCCTGAGAAGGAAAGAGTTGCTCTGAGCAATTATACACTTTCTGCTTTCCAGTGCGTGGTGATTTCCCTGCACAGAAGCATCAAGTTGTATTACAGCCAGGAGATCTGTAGTGTCAAGAAAACACTATTTTTTTCTCATACCTATCAAAAGCTTAAGGTCTTCAGAGCAGGGATTGGCTACTGCTGTAAGGTTTTGTATAACGTGACTGAGGCTTCTGGATACCATTCTAATTGTAATAGTCTAATCCTAATGATAAAACAGTTAAAGACCATCAATAAGCTGAGAATCACAGTCACAGAGTTACTCTTGGCTCCACAGCTTTAAGTCATTTATGGTAAATGGTGTTTTAGTAATGGAAGTAAAGTAGACAGTAAAAAAGAAGAGCCGTATGCAGAGAAGTTAAATGATACTTCTGAGAGAAGGTGACATGTCCTGTAGACTGACTTGATTTTGAGCTCCAAATATCAGTGTTTTCTGCTTCTTTAAGGTCTTAAGATAATCACAGAGCTGTTCTGCAAATAAAATGGTGACAGCTTGGAGTAACTGCAGAATATAATCTACTTGTGCCTATGTCTGCCTGTGCTTTGCAGACTCCTGATTTTGTTTGCCCTTTCTGGTGTGAAAATGTATTGTTGAAAATGGCATTTGAACAGCTGACGATGTTTAGAAATTTCATTTTACAGATCAGAAACTGAAAAACAAGGAGACCAAGTCCTACAAGGACAAAGCACCTGGCTTTCGTTGAAATGGATTTAACTGATTTCAGTGTCTAAGTACTTTTCAAAATACGAAATATGAAGACATCTGACCAACTCTCAAGGGAACTGTTATCACAGGAGAATGAACTGAACATTAGCTTATGGAGTTCAAAGCTGACATCAAAACTGCCTGATGGTTGAATCAAGAGCATTTCTTTAAATGGCGGTACATTTTGTATTACTTGTGAATTGAATTCAGCTACTTATTCTTGAACATGGCCCATTGAATTCTAATATTTGGGAGCTTATTAAACAATTTGGTTTAATTAAAGAAAGAAATACAGCTACCACATAAGCAATGACGACCAGACTTTATTAACAGTTAAAGAAGTAAACAGAACTAATGATGTAATAGACCTTAGCATCTACCTTCAGCATGTATGTAGAAGATTAAATGGCATTTATGGTAGCTGTATAGGCTCAGAAAAGCAAGAAAAAACCCTTTCACTTTAACTGTATTAGTAACAAAATCTTTAATGTTCTTCCATAATGAGTATTGCATCATCAGAAAAATCTCTTACAAGCGACCTGTTAAATACTCTAAAATAACAAAACATGTCTGACTTCTGGGAGATATATAAAAAATCTACATTTTTATTTAATTTATTCTGTGTCCAAAGATCTAAATGCATGTGTTTTGAGTTGCTATTTCTTTTTATTGCTTTCTATTTATTGCTTTCAAATCATCATCAGGTGAGGAATATCTTGTCCGGCAAAGCAGTTTCCTGCATTATGTATTTAGTGTAAACAATGCATTTTTCTGAACATGTGGGTTTAGTGACATTTTTGAAAGATTTATCCATTTTCCCTCCAGCTTCTCCATGCTGTGGTTCCAAAAAATAGGGAGAAGTGAGAAAATGAGAAAGATGGAGCACGTTCAGATAGCTCTGCTTGATACCTGTTACGATTTGTCTCACTCGCCACTCAGATTTTGCTTGTTTTGACTGGATCCAGTCGGCGGGTTTCATGCCCTTTTAAGCTCCATTAGTCTCTGGATGATGACTGACTGCTATTCTGAGCTGTAGGAATGCCCAACTATTAATCCCACGTCTGACAGCCTTTGCAGTAGTGGCACTCCCACAGTTAGCGCAACAACCTTCCCAGGCCTCTGATGCGTCACTGGCATGTCCCCACTCAGGTATGGAGCTTGGGTTTCTATTTGCACTCTGAGGACTGAACAGCGTGGCATTTTCTGTGTTTTGAGAGAAAACAGTGATCTAGCCATCTGGTCTCAAAAATGCATGACTTCAGCATAAGGAATGTCTAGAAGCTACTGCTATGTCTCTGTTTGTTAGCAGTGCATCATATTATGCAACATAGTAGGAACAGCTATGAAGGGCAGGAGTAGATGCTAGGCACTTTGTATCCACACCACATATTTTGGGCAGATTTTAGACTACTCCCCATCTGGTTCCATATATGAATGTTTCCTGCTGATTGGAGCATGTGTTGGTTTTTTGTTGTTTGTTTTTCTTTTTTCCTTGGTTTTGCTCAAATCCAATCCAGTTTATGTAATATAAGTCCAAGGCAGGATGTGTAGGTCTCTCCCTTTATTCATGGTATAAGGATGGGAGTAGCTGAGCCTACACAATGAACTCTATGCTTCCAACCAGCAACCAAACGTCAGGTGTTACAGCCCTGGTCAGCACAGCATACAAGCCCTTTCTCGGCTTAGGAATAAACCCCACGATTTAAACAAACATGTTACTGTCTAAGTGTTTAATCAGGAAATCTCTTGAGATCCTGGATTTTCAATGCTCCTTTAGATAGCATATTTTCAGCATCCTCTCCAGTATTTCTTACCTTTTGTGCTCTGTTATTAAGTTCACTCATTTTTAGTTTGTAATATTCACGCTGAGATATAAATTCATATAAATCCAGAGGTGAAATAATTAATACACTTAAGACTGTGCCACTGAGTATAGTTATTTGGGCCATTTTCCTCAGACTGATTTTACTGTGTCTTCCGGAGTCAAAACCAACAAAATCCTTATTTGAAAGGTGTAGTGGTTTAACTCCGGTAGACGGATCAGCCCCTCATTCACTCCCCACCAGCAGGACTGGAGAAAGAATCAGAAGGGTAAAAGTGAAAAAAATCATGAGTTGAGATAAGGATAGTGTTTCATAGGTAAAGCAAAAAAAGTCTGTGTAAGCAGAGCAAAACAAGGAATTCATTCCCTGCTTCGACCATCTCCAGGAAAGCAGAGATCTATCGTGCGTAACAGTTATTTGGGAAGACAAACGACACAACACTGAGCATCTCCCCCTTCCTTCTTCTCCTCCAGCTTTTATTGCTGAGCATGATGTTATATTGTATGGGATATCCCTCAGGTCAGTTGGGGTCAGCTGGCTCAGCTGTGTCCCCTCCCAACTCCTTGTGCACCCCCAGCCTACTCACTGGTGGAAAGGTGTGAGGAGCAGAACAGGTCTTGACACTGTGCAAGCACTGCTCTGCAATGGATAAAACATCCCTCACGTTGTTATCAGTCAAATCCAAAGCATAGCATCATACAAACTGCTAGAAAGAATATTAACTCTATCCTAACCAAAACCAGTATGAAATTTATTTCTCATTTATTTATCATTTTAACATTGCCCCAAAATCTTCTTTCATGTGTGTTTTCAGACTATCAATCCATGCTGCTTCTGTGTGTGTAATGGAAGCCTCCAGAATCACTATGTGAATATAACCTGAGTATATTTATCTGTACCTCAGGAGGGACACGTTTTAAAATCTTGGAAAGCTGCACTGAAAGTCTTCTTATTTAGTTACTACACGAGTCTGACATGTCAATAAAGACCCAGAGCTTGCTCTGACAACAGCCCAATTCCTTTCACTTACAAGCTCCACCTTCCATATGGGGTTTAAGCTTTGTTTTTTGCAGCTGTACCTCGTGCTCTTTCTCTCACATCCCACTTGCAATGTGCTGCCTGCCAGAGCCAGCAGAGATAGCAGCACCAGAAGCTCTCCCAGAGTGAGGACAGTGATCTGAAGGGCAGTGAAGTTTTAGTTAATGCATTGACAATATTTGGCCTCTCAAGTACTTATGTATTCTTGTGTACAGTCTTCTACCTTCCTTTTTGCATTTGACTTCTTCCAGTAACTTCATTACCCTCGCTGTTTTCCTTACTTCTCCACATCTGGTCAGCTAGCACTCTTGTTATTGCTTTTAAAGTCTCCAAGTGACCGATTTGTGACTCTCTATATATCCTTTTCTCTGGCTAGAGTTAAAAAAAAAAAAAAAGGCAATAATTTCTTTACTGGTGAAAAACATGATATGGAGCTATTTTTTTACGAACAACAAGAGAAGGCACAGTGGAGGCCACAAGCAATTGCAAGAAATTGCTGTAGTTTGGATTAAGTTGTTACCCCAAAGGCAGAGATTTACTGAGCCATGACCAGTAGCCTGGATGGTGATAGCCTCTCGCACCTTGTACTGTGCAACATGGTGTCCCCCCGAGAAAAAGTGACCTATGGAAGAAGATTAAGGGCTGAGACCTTTAGGTGAAAGAGTGTATGTATGCATAAATATATATTTAAGCATGTAAAGAGATTTTTTTGGCAGAGAAAACTAGGATGAAGGAATGGATGAAGATGCTAGGAAGCACATTTACTTATTAGATTCATTAGGAGTAAGCTTTGAAGTCTTGGAGGAAGTGGTGCTGGACCTGTAGTTCTGAGGTATGAAGTATGACTGTTTCTAAAACTTGTGAGCAGTATTCAATTGCATTTCTGCACAGGAGTTTAATTACAGATACTATGCAGGTATCATGGTAGATGATACATGATGAAGGAAATGGTGGGAGTGAAAAGAGAAATGCGCACTGAAGCACATGGAAAATGTCACTGAGCAAATGCATAATGCTTTTTTGTGGGTCTTCTGCAGGGAAAATGCTATGTGAACTCCAGAGTAAAACTGCAGGGGGTGTATTATAGACCTGAGTTTGCACTGAAATCTCAGCCTGTTTTGAAGATCATATGGTTTCCGACTACAGACACCAGATTGCATTAATATGTTTCTATAATTTTGTTCCAATGAAAACATCAAAGAAATATCTCTCAGACTTTGCAGAAATAGGAAGCAATAATACAGTTTAGAAATTATCAGCAGTTCCAATAGAAAATGCACCATGGATTAACTGAATAATTTTCAGAAGATATTGGTATGATTGGAATGAACTACATAAATATTTCTAATAAAATAGTAAATTAATTTACTGAAATTAAAGTATCACAGTGGATTTGGATAAATACATCCAAAAAGAGCAAACCTGTAAGATACTTAGTGCTAGTAGAAGTGGCACAGTAAATCACAAAGAGCACCTGATTTGAGTGAAACTTTACGGACTATTCTGAAGGAAACTGAAAACAGTACAACTAGGGACACCACAAGATCCAGAGTTTGAGCGTTTGGATCTCATGCTGCTTTAAAAATTCAATGACTAAAGAAAATTCCATTTCTTGTAAGACAAGAATCAATCACAGAGATTGAAATTCTGTGTCTCCTGAAATCTGGATGTGTTAAAATACTTTTAAAACAAGTTTTCAGTCTCTCTGTTCAGTACTTTTAAAATATTTTTTTTTCCTTATTCCAGAAGGAAACTAATTCATGCTTATGTCTGCTAAATTGTTTTTCTGAGATTTTCCTACAACACTTCTTTTTAATTTTTTGGGAAATAAATATCCTGTGAAAGATAATTAAGGAAAATTTCACTCCTTTCAGATACATGTTATAACATTCTCATACGTTTTATCTTTTCTTTCACATTATTTGCAATCATGTAACCTTACATGATTGGTAAGTGCATTTCTGCAATATAACATGAGTGGACAGCTGTACTTAATAACCAAAAATAGTAGCCGTGAATGATGTTTGTGATTTCGATTAGATAAATTAGGAGAATGTATATTGTAAAAGACTGATGAAAATTAGCTTGAAAACACAATCAGTGATCAAATGCATTTTTTATGAAATACATGTCAAAATTAAGATATGTTTTATACTACAGATCAACTTTCTAATAAGTTCTGCTCTTTAGAGATGTTAATTGCAATTTCCTCCCACTTGTCTAAGTTTGACAAGCTTCAAAATACCTACTTATCATACAACAAAGCTCCTGCTCTGCTATTAACAGCATGGGAATTGTGTTTATAGGCACTTTGTCAGGCCCTGCAGTTAGAAGAGTCAGCAAAACCTACTCATTCATGTTTCTCATGAGCTTTTCCCCTCTTTCCTCCTCCTCTCCAACTGTCTCAAACAAAAAGCTGGCTCTGTGTTTGCAGTGTTCTGTGAACTGTTTCATTGCTGGTGATTAAAAACAAAGCAAGTCAAACCTTTGTGGGAATTTATAGAGTGGCAATAAATCCAGTTCATGCCATCCACATGCTTTTCAAACCTCTTCATACAATCTCCAATTTTTTTTTTCTTGTTCTGGGCTAAAGAGCACGAACACTGGTACACACAACTACTTCAAAGAATGAAAATCCCTGTGCCATGTAGTGTGTCTCCCCTCCTCCCCCCTACCTATCCTAACTTTATAACAGGAGATTAGGGGGTAGCTCACTAAAGCAACCTAAACTCTGTAAAAGCTGGAGACTATAGATGGCACAAAGCTATCCTTGCTATTGTCAGCCATAAAAACAAGCTAAGAAAAGGCCCAATTAAAAGGAATCGAGGCAGAATGTAGTTATACAGAATGGTACAGAAGAAGTGGGAATTTAATCCATTATAAATACAGAATCATACTACTTAGAGTTTGGTACTTTTGACATAAAATAGAATTGCGTGAAGTCTACATCATTGCAACTGACAGCAATGTTTAGCCCAAAGGCTGGCTTAGGCAGAGCAGAAGGCAAAGGAGTGATGTTTGCAGTCCGTGTTGTGCTAGTGACTGTCTGGGAGAAAACATAAAACTCCATTCATGCTTCAGGACTCTCCTTTGGCATTGTAGAGAAAACTAAAATTGACCCTGTCTCACCAGTTGAGGGCTTCCCCATCTAGAGAGAGTTATAACATGCATGCTTGGAGGACAAACTTAGAGAGGGAGGGAACAGGCCCAGGCTATGCTGTGCCCTAAGCAGCCATCAGCTGGCATTTCCTCAGGGACCTCCTGCCAGCTCTCACAGGTCAGAGTGGGGGGACTAAGGGTTCATATAGGCTCTGGAGACTAAAGAATGGGAAAGAAACTCTGGCTTACCAGCTACTGATTATGTGTAACCCTCGGTAAAGCATTTTGTCTAAGTGTTTATCATATGTATGGTATGCTCATTGCTGTAACAGAACTAGTGTCTTAACTATAAGGAGCAGAGATAGTGCTGGCTAAAGGCATTAGCCCTTCCAGTCAGAATTTTGATAGAAGGCTCAAGTACTGAACTGAAGCTGAACACTTCCATCAGAGAACACAGCTGAAGTGAGAATGCAGGCAGCAAATAGTCTTTGTTTCAGTCCTCCAAAAAAACCAAGCATCAGAGTACGGGAGGTATGGACTCCTTGCCCAGGCTTGATTGCCAACACAGCAAAGGGACTTGGTAACATCCCAAAAGACAGACCTGTGTTTTTCCAGGAATTGTCCTTTCCCTTCCTCCCTGTCTCATTCATTGTTCTAAAGTCAAAAGGCAGAAATCCTACTGATTGCAAAACTATGAAATTTTCTTCACGAAATTTTTAAATCTTGTAGTGGTTTTGGTTTGGTTTGGGGTTTTTGTTGTTGTTGGTTTGGGTTTTTTTTTTTTTCCACTCTGGGAAAAAAAAAATTAATCTTCCCAAACATCCCTTCTGACCTGTGCACATTCATTCATCAGTTCCACAACATGGCTTTCCCTCTGTTCTCATTTCCTCTTCAAGCCCCGCTTGAACTCAGTGATTAACTGATAGCAGTAATAAGTTGCAATCATTTCCGCAATAGCTGTGAGAGGGAATTGAGACTGCTTGCCAATAGGCTTCAGCAGTGTTATTTTGGAATAAGTGAAGTAAAATGCCAGAACACTAATACTGAACAGCACAGATAGCCGATGGGCAGAACCACTCCAATACACGCTATTTTTGATCATTCCAGCATAAAATTAACTCTGGCTTTCACTGTGGCAGTCATGTGCTGCCACTGGAAAAGTTGAAGCTCAGAAATGAGTTCTGTGTTTCAGTTTTAAAGGAGACTGTGTTTTACTAGATACCCACATGACAGGCCATCTACTTTCCTGAGGGGATGCCTTTTTGCTGAAGTCCCCACTACCATGCTTGTGTCAAGCCTCTCTACTCTCCCAGCATCGTGGTCAGGTGTTCTGCTCAGACATCCTGTTTTCAGATTTCTTCTCAGTCAGTCCAGTTTTTATCTCTGAGCCTTTTAATCAATATAATTTCTTCCCACTCCAGCTCAGCTCCAAGAGCCCCAGTGCCTCTTGCTGACTCCCACCACACTCTCCTGGCCCAGTCTTGACTATGCGTCATAAAAGAGCTCTTCAATCCTCCACTACACTACCCTGCTCAGTTTTCTTTCCAGACACAGAACTGCCTTGCAAACATCTCCTCACTCATGAACTTTACCCCATACACTTACTATTGGCCTTTCTAATTCTTCCCCTCAGTCTTTTCCAAAAGTCTTTATGCTTTCTCAGCTGCTCCTTCCCACTTCCTTTGAAACCAACTCAGATGATCTCTAACTTTCCCATATGTTTTTTTTATTTCATTGTTTCTTCAGAACCAGCTTCTCCTCCTGCTTCATTTCCTCTACTTGGCTCCTCATCATTAGTCCCTGCAACACTGCTGCTCCGGGAACTACAGTTACCCATCACTAAGCCCTGTTTCTGCAGCTCACTCAAAAGCTGTTTGGAAAACTTCCTCATGTGTATTTCCATTTTTTGCTGTCAGTGAGAGCTGTGTCTGGAAGCCGCAGCTGGAGTAGAAACAGAGGAGTGGTGCTGGGGAGCTTAGGAGATTTGGACTGGCTTCAAACTTCCTTCAATGAAGCACAGGGAGGCAATTAATGGGGAATCCTGGCACCGTGCCCATTTGCAGAGTCTGCCTGTGCTGTACAGCTGGCCTTACTCATTTGAACATTTTCTTTGGTTCAAATCACCACACGGCTTTACTTCACTAGGATTAGCTCTTCAGTTGTAAACTTACACAGCCGTATGGAAAGCAATGTAGAGATGTCGCTTTACAGCAAATAAGGATAGAGTACCTTCTTTTTTATTTTTTTTTTTTTTTGGCCTTTCAATGGAACTGAAAATTGAAAGAGCATTCTGCTCGACATCCTGTCAAAACCTCAAGTTAGACATAATTTCAGTGTAAAACTTCAAAGTAATCTGGACGAATATGAAAAGGCTCATGAAGTTTAGGGAATCTTTAAATGGGCTTGATTTCAGCTTTGTACATGCAATTATCTCACGTGGTTCCCAGTGTCATGTTTTACTGCGACAACTTTGCATTAATTCAATAAATCTCCTTCTGGAAGAAAAAGTATAAAAATGTGCACAGTGTATTCAGACTTAAGTATCTGTTCATCCTTATTCTGAGACCTTCATTTTTACTAAACAATTTGAAATTATCAGTTTCATAGACCTCCTTGATGTTAAAAGATGGATCTTCAATGGAAGTTAGGTTAGAGCCAAAAGGGGACTTAGGGATCTAGAAGTCAGGCTGTGTAGCAACTATATTTTAAACACTTTTCCGTGGAATGCAATCCAGAGGCAAGTGTTACAGTTCTCTGGGCATGGGAAGGGTTGTATAACTCAAAATGGTATTCCCAAACCCCTGAGCACTGAGGAGAAGGCCAGCCAAGAGAAATTGCCAAAGATGGCTTATAGCAGAAATTTTTCTGCTCCTTTAAGCATAGAGTCAAGACTCCAGGCAAGCATATTGACTAATTAAAATACGGTTTAGAGTTACCTTAATTATCTAAGAATAATTAAGATCTCTTTCTAGATCATGTTATGAACTAGACTGCCATGATGCTCAAGCACTGATGTAAAAAATTGTAGCTGGTTGTGTGCAACGTGCAGGCATTATATATTTAGGATTTCATGCCAGTCCTCAGTGATTACATGTTCTAAGCCTATCCTCGACTGGCAACAAGTCTAATGCATTTAAAGGAAGTCAGTGGAAATGGATTATATAGATAAAATGTCCATCTTTTATGTAACTATCATGTTCATTAAAACACTTACCCAGGGAAGGGGGTCACTTACCTTTATTTACTGCCTCAGCTAAAGAAGGAATATATGCCTTAAATTCTTTCCTTGTCAAAGAGCAGCTCAGATGTGAGACTGAAGTGGAATGGGAAGTAATGCCATTGCTTCAGATGAGGTTTGCCAGATGCAGGAAACAATGCAAGAAGTAGCCGGAGCAGGGCAGCCTGGCTTGGTAGCTTACTCATTACTAATCCTGGTGGAAGGGGAAGAGTCTTGACCTCCTGCAGATGAGTTCCCGCACCAGGAAAATCAGCATTGTATGTATGGAATAAGAGATAAGTAATACTGAGTTGCTATGCAACTCTTCACTCTACTTATGGCCAAAAATGTATCAAAGGCAATGAGAGTAACCCTTTTTTATGTATCATAAAAAAAGAAAGACAAATCATAAGATTCACACATTCAGAGGCTGAAGTAATCAGTACAGCCCAGCAATCTATGATCTGCCCAATACAGAAGCAAAGGCCATTTAAAAAGCTGGTTTAACTATAATGTAGACATTTTTTTTTCCCCTTTTGCTTCCCTTCCCTCCCTGCCTCCCAAACATGGTCACACCTTTATTGTAGTAGAACAGAACGATGCTCAATTGCTTATCATTAATTCACTTCTTTCAGTAAGACATTTCTTGTT
The DNA here is from genome assembly GCF_000710305.1 of Buceros rhinoceros silvestris. Taxonomy (NCBI): domain Eukaryota; kingdom Metazoa; phylum Chordata; class Aves; order Bucerotiformes; family Bucerotidae; genus Buceros; species Buceros rhinoceros. The sequence goes on from NW_010389416.1 coordinate 20,949, forward strand.
CCTTCACTAAAGCACTCTTTTCCTCCAAATTTCCAGAATAAAATCTCTTAACCAGACTGTTTATTCAGAACAGGGAAAAAATATCTGCAGAGAAAATACTTCAAACAGTAATTACGTAGTGATCACAAAAAGCTTGAGAAGAACTTACTATGAGTACATTATTTTCTCATCTAACCTCACCTTAATGTGATTCAAGGGAAAAGCAAAAACAAATTGATTGCTAAGGATTTTAATATAAAGCATCCAATTTGCAAAGAATGTCTCCATTTGCCTCTTAGATTAAGGCAGAATCCTCAGCTGATGGGAATCTCCTCTTAGCTGCCTGCAGACAAATTTTAGCTGCAGTTTTTGTAGTTTTCTACAAATGCAAGTTTGTATATGAAGCAATGTTATGCAGAGCAGGTCACTCCTCACACTAGATCATTTTGTCCTAGCAATAACTGATATGAACAGTCCATTTCTTAGCTTGGAGTAAAAATTATTCCTCTAAGTTGAGTTTAAATGTATTTCTCTGACATGATCAGACACATCAGTAATGGTTCCAGGCCACCTAGCTTCCTGAAGAAAGCACTCATTGCCAAAGTGTGCTTCCATTTACGCGAATGGTCAATTCTGCTGTTGTATGGACTAGTGGGCAAAGAACCAGGTTGTGAAAGAATAATTAAGATCATATTTCCCCCCGGTGTCAATTACATCTGTGGTTTTGAAGGCAGATTTTGGCTGTTTTATCGTTGGCATTAAAAACTTTGTTTCCCATGAAGTTGCACGTATTTACTGTATCTTAAGACTGATCTGGGCTACACTGAAGATTTTGAAAATAATTTTACTATATATTGTCTGATACTCTTCACTCTCATGTTTTCACCTAAGTGAAAATCTTAAAATTTTATATATTCTCTCACTTGAGGTATTGCTGTGATTATTGGAGAAATGTAATGCTTCAGAACAATTACATATTTAAATGAATTTTTAGCAGGTTTAATGTTCTTTTATAGTGAGGGAAAAAAGCATGATCTAAAGCTGTCAATCTTTGAATCTATAAAACGCATTTCCTCAAGTAATTATTTGCTCGTATCAGTAACAATGCTTTGAGTGCTGGTACAACCTCCCTTGAGATGTAGTAGAATCCCCATCACTGGAGGTTTTCAGGAGTAACTGGACAGAGTGCTAGCCAATCTCACCTAGGCTCCTCTTCTCACAAAATGTTACACCAAATGACCTTTCAAGGTCCCTTCCAACCTGGGATGTTCTATGAGATTTGTATCTTCAGACACCACTTCTGACCTAACGTGGTGCACTCCATAACATCCGTATGCTGATCCTGCCTATAAAAAGGGAACGTTAACATTGTCGGATAAGCAACTACAGTCCCAGATGATCTTTTACATCTTAAGTAAAAATGTTTCCAATTAACAATGTTTCAGCTACTTCCATGCAGATAATATTTGGTAGATAAAGAATAGTAGCCTTGCTGTGATGCTCACAGTTATTCATTTCTCTCTCCAAAATAAATCAAAGGTGGGACAGCCTTACTGTCTGAATGACTATAGTGAAATATGGAATTCTCTGATCCATTTCTTGGTGTGGCTGGAAGGAGCAGTTTCAGCTTGCTAGCTTCCATCTTTGTACTTTAAGAGTACTGTAACTGTTGGTGTTTCTTCAGTAATGATGTGTAGCTAGGAGATACCACTCTGAAACTTATTTAATTGTTCATTTATCCAAGTATTTAGCAACTTCGAACCTTGAGTGATGAACATGGGGTTTAATCAATTGCATAAAAGAAAAATATGTTTGGCAGAGATTTTGCATTCCACAGCCCAGTTTAACCACCCCTACCTACTGCACATCTAGACACACTGGTCATCAGCTCATCAAAGCCCTGATGTGAGCTGCTGAGTATACTCAGAAACATGTTAGTTGTTAATCCCAGAGGTTGAAGAGGGAGGAGTCATTTAACCTTTTAAACAGATAAACGCGAGCTTAAATTGTATTGCTTATTGCATGAAATGGCATGACATTTTCTTCCTTTTGGAAATAAAACTGCTTCAGTTCGTTCCAAAGCAAAAATGCAATACGACATAGTAACATCACCATCTGGTGGAGAAGAAATGCATCCCAGCAGGTACAACCGTGGTCATTTGTGGATATTCCTGGTGCACCTATGTACCCAACAGGGAGAGCCAAAACCACTACATAGTAATGATGCTGAAATTAGAAATGGAACAATTATTCTAACACAAAGTAATTTGTATCACAAATAACAAGGTATTGCAATAGACAGATTTGTGCTTAACACATCAACTATAAACTTCACACAGCTTGCGGAGCCAATTACGAATATTGTGATTTAAGCCTTTGATTTATAAAGATATTTACAATTTACAAATATTTATTGTGTTTATAAATATGTTCTATAACAATGTATATACATAGATAAAAATAATGGATAAGTATATTTGAACGCCACTTTGCACCATGTTTCCAGCAATTCTGCTTCCTCCAACTCTCATTTTCATAGAAAACACTGAAATTAGACCATTCTGAAAAGCTGGAGATCTGGCAATGGCAGGAATATACCCAGGCTGTACTCAACCAACTGATGAACAAGACCGCCCTGTCTCCTTCTTAAGCCCCCATTTTTTCCATTTTCCATAAAACACAAACTCTATCAGACGTAAAGTTGGGCTTGTACAGACAACGGTTTCTTTCACTACAGGCCTTACAGTCCATCCTGTGCACTGAATGACATAGTATCCTGTGGAAAAAATAGTATATGCTTATATTATTAAAGTCTGTAGAATAAAAAAAAAAGATACTTAAGATTCAGCACAAGAATTGGAAACAACTCTAGAATTTTCTAATACTTCTGGATAATTTTCAGGGTTCGTAACAGCCATAAAAAAGGTTTTCAGTTTACTTCCACAGATAGTATTTTACAGAGAAAGGTGAAAACATATTCTCTTAAATGTTACTGTAACACCACTGAAGTACTCTAGGTCTTAAAAAAATAAAAGGAAATTTTCTTTATTGTGAAGTATGAAACACCTTGTAAAATAGATACCTGTTAAAGGGGTTTGTAGTTGTTGAACAACTAAATTCTGTTTTACTATCAGAAGCTTTTCAGTTTTTTTTTTTTTTTTTTTTCCTGTCCTGGTATCCAAGTAGCAAAACCCAGGAGTCCCAGGAGCAGAACAATGTCTGGATGAAATACGCTCAAAACATACCCCAGCAGAACACCTTTGAGCTTTTAAAGAAGAATTTGTGTCTTTAACTTTACATAGGTGAAATAATTTCTTTTTCTTGTCCTGCACTAGAACAAAACATTACAGAAGTCCTACACTCCTCAGAGAAAAGCTGTCATTTACACTGCCCACTTGACACATTTAACTTGGATGATTCAGTGCTTAAAAAGCATATCCGAGGCTTGCATAAAGTGATTCAGGCAACCTAACCTGATCCTAGGCTTCTTACTTGGCCACACATCTCCAGACTGAATTCAGAGAGCCTTGTTTAGGAACTCACCTCTCTATTACTTGGAAAGTCTCCTATGAGTGGCTGATTTGATGACCAAGATTCTTTACAGGCACTTCTGACAGCTTAATGTTGAGACACTGGTTACTCTCCTGGGAACAGGTGCTTGCTGCGGAAGGAAATAAGACCAGGAGGGCTTATTTCAAACAATAGTAGAGCAGCTGCCAAAAATGAGGAAAAGGGTCTAGATTTACAGTAGCTTGAGGAAGTTGCACTACAGTTTCTACTACTTTGTAGCCAAAAAACTAGAGAAATTCAAGGCTGATTCTCTTTTGAGCTTTCTCTGTTGAACCTGGAACTTTTGCAGAACAAACTGCAAATGAAGCAAGAAAATAAGCTAAAGTAAGACCAATTTGTGTGAGAAGGATTTTTTTACATAGATGTTTCTGGTTTTCCTGCTCTTGGAGCTGGTTGTTCCCAATGACTCTTGAAAACAGACTTTGTGAGAGCCTGAACATGATCATCAGATTTTTTTTTTCTATCTGATTTTTTCTTCTTATCTACATTCCAGACTTGAAGTTCTTTTAAAAAATCCTACCAGCTTCAGATCCAGCATCAGAAAGAGAAATTCGAAAAATCTAAACTCTAGAACAGACTTGTAATTAATGTTTGCATTTGTCACTGTTCCCCAGGCATGCAAACGTACAAAGAAGTGTTTTTAGTTTCTATCTCATCTATGTTGTGATTCAGAGCTGAGACAAAGAGCTGACTAAAATCTTGGGGAAAGTGGGGTCTGTTAGGTATGATCTTTGTGCATTACTTGCTGTGTAGTAAGCACAGAGCTCAGCAAAGCAACCACAGATGGTATCACCCAAGGAAGGGGAGAAGTGCACCACTTCTGCAGAACAGACTAACAACTAGGGCACTCCCTTGGGAGACTGGACGTCCTCACATAGGTTGTTTATTCTCCAGATGATTATTTCTGGGTTTACCCTCCAGGACTCCTGTTCTTGGCAGGCCCTGGCCGCCCGCCAGACAGGTCTCAACTGAAGGGTGTGACAAAGTGTGTCCACGGGCAGGATGGGCTCACTAGCCTTTGGGCAGCCATCCTAGGAGAAGGACAACTCTGACTCCAAACCCGGGCAGATGGAGCTCGTTTAGCCTTGTAAGGCATCCGTCATCTAAGAGAAGGACACTCTAACCAAACCTACAACCTGAGGGCTTCACTGTCACCGTCCAAGCTCGCTGGGCCCTGGCAGACGACCCTCAGGTGTAAAGGGTGGAGCCAGTTCCACGCACGCTGGTGCCTCACCTAAAAAATCCACCGCGCAGGCTCGAAGGGTGTGCTCATCGCTTGCAGTGAGCGTGGGAAAAGCCCTTCCCAGATCTTCATTCGCGAAGCCAAGCCATGATAATGATGATTTCTGGGTTTTATTTTAGTCTCCAAATGCATACAATAAAGAATGTTTATTTGATCCGGGGAGAGCATGAAAGACTCTGTTCTCATCAAACTAAGTGTTGAGATCGCTAGGTGACAGTGCAACACTCTGTATTTTATCTCAGTCTGCTTTCCTGGCTCTGGCATTCATGGCTTTCTAACAATTTTCAACAAACATAACTGAATTTGTTCTATCGTAAACCACTGCCTAAGGAATTCACAAAGGAAATGGAGAATGTAGGTTTGAATGCCCATAGAGGAGAGACACATGTGCCTGTGCAGGTTAGCAAGGACACTGGACCTTGATGGCCTCTACAGTTCATTTTTATCCTACGTACGCCTATGGCCCAGGCTGTCTTGGACTTTTCCAAACAATGCTGGATTCAAACCAGCTGTTAGCCCTGATCAACTGATGCATCCCCTGTTGCACCCTTTCTTGCCCACATTCTCCATTGATTGTTACATCCAAATTTCAGCCTCTTATTCTCATGGGTGGGGTACCAGGCTTCACCCCGTGTGAATAAAGTGGGCTAAAGAAACACACTTTCCATATGGAGTGAATAGTTTCTTATTAGTCTAAAGTTGGCAGTATTTTTATTAGGCCAGTTACACTGATGTTAACCTTTACATTCCT
>NW_010389416.1:26568-32471 GCF_000710305.1 Buceros rhinoceros silvestris
TTCCTGCTATCAAATTATTACAGCTCTTGCCCAGTAGTAATGCAGTTGGCACACATATATACACACATTTTTTAGTATCTCACACTTTCTTGTGTTAAGCTCAGCCTTTTATATGTCTCAGGTCCTAAAATCAATGGTATCCATCTGTTTTGGTGTTTAAGAGAATCTAAAAGAACATAGCTGTCCAGAATCTGCCAGTTTAGTGCCTGTGCACTAAGTAGTTTGCCGCTTTAAATACAGTGTTCCTCATGAGTGCTTTAATTGCCAGACTAGACTGCAGACTTGCTCGCAGTAATCAGGTGTTTATCCTTAGGAGGGCACTAAGTATGTGAAAGGTAGAAGTGCCGAATCACATCATTATTTAGATTGGAAGAGATTACCAAACGTCAAATAATCCAACCTCCCTCTCCAAGCAACACTGCTTTCCAAGTTGATTCTGGTTATTCGTGGCCTTGTCCAGTCAATATCTAAAAACCTCCTATCATGGAGATACCATAAGTCCTCTGGCAACCTGTGCTTAACCACTTCCATGGAGAGTTTCTATATGTAAATAAAACCTTGAAGCTTTCCTTGCCACACCTTGCAAGACACCTCGTCTTGCTTTTTGACCATTTGTTGAGCACCTCTGAGAAAAGTTTGGCTCTGTCTTGTTTAAAACCTTGTATTAGAGAGCAATCAGACATCCATTTATCTCTGTCCTCTGCTTGGACATCTGGAAACAGGTTTGTTTTTTTTTTTTTAATAAGTATCTCATTTCAAGGAATATAAAAATTCAGTATTAAACCCATTGAGAAAAAAGTTTCAAATCCCTTTTCAACCTTCCGATTGCCACTTGCAAACAATCCATTAAATCTCTTAAAAGGTCCAAACAGATGAAATCATTGATTGCACTTGGGGAACGATAAAAAACCCCCAAACATCGAAAAGCCAACAAGCCCAAGTGCTTGAAAACTGGATTTGTGAATGGACAACCCCAAAATGCGAGGGTGTTTGCCTACAGACTAGTACTGCTGCAGAGGAAGTTGACCACCAGTCAGATAAACTGTAACCAGGCATTTGCCTGGGGACTATTAAATCATAAAAAGATTCAGCATAAAATGAAGTATAACAGACTCCTTGAATATTATTTACTTGGGGATCAGAGGTGTAAGAAAAACACATGACGCAAACCCTGGTGTGGGATCGCAGGGAGCTGCCCTGCAGTGTCACAGCCTTCTCTGGGCACTATCAACCGCCTGTGCCCAGCCTGAGGAGGGGGTGCACACATGGGAACCCATACCTTAGTGTGCCTATGGGACCCCTGGGGGGGATTTCGCACCAGCTCCAGCCCTAGCAGGCTGCGGGGAGCTGCAGGGGTGTAAGCAGAGCTGGAGCACCCACATCTTCAGTGGCAGATAAAAATTTGTAGCGTGTGAAGGGGGGAATCCCCTGTCCCAGGAGAGGGACATTCTGTGGGTGTGAGTGTGTGCACTGGAGTAGGATTAGAACTTCTTTGACTTTTTTTATAAACTAGTGTTTAGAAATTCTTAGGTATTTATTGACACTTCGTGTGTGTCTAGTATTGTGGTTTATCTGTTGTATTGCTGATAATGATCCTGAATGACTGATTGCCAGTACTTTCTGTGTCATTAACAAATCAATAAACTGCTTAGATCCTGATTTGATTCAAACCATGTGAACTGAACAGTTTTCCTTGCACTACTCTGTTAATGTATGTCTTTCACCTTCGGTGGCCAGAGGCCTCCTGTTGCAGGATCAATCTTGGTAGCACAGAGGTGTTACTCCAGACATCAGATTACCCACTAGGAGAACACCTTGCTAGAGCTGAACATTATTTTACAGAGCTTCAATTCGAGTGAATTACCCTTTTCTAATGAAAGAGTTCAGCCAAAGGACTTGTAATCTGCTTGACATTTTGTTTAGCTAAGTCAGACAAAACTGTAATGTCACCTCTTTTAGAAAGAGGTTTTGCTTTGGAGCAAGCCAGTATTATATGAAATTAAAATTTAGACTATGGGTCCTTTGTATGTAAGTGGAATAAACCAGGCAATATCTCAGGTCTACACAGCACTAGTAATAAGCTGGTTGTACAGAAGTATTTTTTCAAGAATATGCTGTTATATGTGCTCTGTGGGGCATCACTGAAGGCTCCCTAGGGATTCGTTCTCATTGCAGAGCTCACGCTTATGCCACAAGTTCATTGTCCTCACTCTTTGTAACAGAAATGGAATCAGAAGTGCAAAATATGGACATTAAGTGATACAAAAAATGTAGAGCAGCAAAGAGTGGCTGTGACCTGGGGCTCTTATCAACTCTTTGTACTTATCAAGAATTACTCTGAATTTATACCTGTGTTGAGAGAGAGCACAAAGCCTTGCACTATGACAGCAAGCAATAAAATGTCACCTCCTTGAAATGTCACGTTATGAGCAGTAATTAAATGCTAAATTTGCTTTTTCATATGCATTCTTTATAGAACTTCTTCTTATAACTCAATTTCAGGACTAATCCCCAGAGGATTTTGCAAACTGCAGTATAAATTAATTGAAAGACACCTCACTCTTGGTAAAGCAATCCAGCTTTCTAGTAGATGTTGATTAAAATTAATGGAATAACTCTGACAGCTTGTCTGATAAGCATCTTTTTCAAACACCGCAGCACTGGCTTGCTCCGCTATATGAACTTCAATGACTTTATCTTCCAAAAGATTAGTGTCTTATACAGCGTGGGCCAAAGTCAGGACTGATCTGTTTCCTATTTAGTACCAGTGATTGAAAATCTTTCTTTTCCCACCCACAAACATCTTTTTTTCCCCTCTTGACATGACAGACCTCTGTTAGTGTGACAGAGCAGAGACAAAAAGCCCAAGTCTTCCCCCTGCAGGTGAGAGGTGGACTCACTCTTGTCTGCTCTCCTTGTCTCACTACTTTTTACTCCTGCAATTTTGGCTCCACAACTATAAAAGGCATGAAAACAAACCCAAAGCTAGCAGTCAGAGCATTTTCCTGGAAGAGTGGGGCCAGACCCTGAAAGGAAAGTCTCACACCCAGCTGTCCTGTTCTGATCGCTTGGCTATATCCTTTAAAGGAGACCATCAGTTTGGGCTGCCAGTGGATGTAGGCATTTTTAATTAAGTTAATAAGAGGTATGCACCTTAGTGTAATTTTACTTTGTAGCTCTCCAGAAGCCTTCAAAACAATAACTCTTTCTCTGCTGACTGCAGAAAAAATTTAAACACATCCCTTCAGAAGAAGAGGTTATGTCTCCTCACCAGTGCTGTGTGCCCAATACTCAGATCCATTTGAACAAAAATTAAGTGCCTCAGTTTGTCACGTTGGTTTCACGATATGCTTTCTACCTTTGTATCATATTTCATTAGCATCTCTCATATGAAAATGAAACTATGACCTTTCTGTTCGCTGAGGATGGGGGAGTTTGGCAATTTGCTGATGCAAATTAAAGTTTCAGGGCTGCTCTCTTGAACTGACAGGTCACGGCTTCCTAGATCTGTTCTTTTGTCCAGGATCATTGGAATGTGTCATATTGCAACTGCCTCCTGGGAATTTGGAAGCAAAATCTTCTGGTAATGTTTTTATATAATTCCTGCCTACAAAGGAATATTAAGAACATATGGCTGACAGCAAGAAGTCCAAAGTTCTGCTTAAATTTCCTACACAGAAATATGTGTGAATGTGCTATGTATAGCTCATCAGAAAGCCAAACACATCCAGGAGGCATGAGACATACTCTCTATATACTGCACCATTCTTTTTTTTTAAAAAAAAATCTGCAGTAACTCTGACATGTCCAGACATTTTGACATGACATGACACACATTCAGTGGATTTGGATCAGATCTGTAAGACTGAATATTTTGACCCTGTGAGGTTTCACAGAGGGCATACCTGCTCTGCAGACATTATGGCCAGAGCTCCTGCTGTACTGAGAGGTCTAGAAATCCTGGGCAAATGCTGAGCAAATATTTTGCCCTGACAAGATTTCCAGCAGCAAAAAAGGAATTTCCTTGCAAAATTCATGTTCATGTTGACTCGGTCAGTCAGACTGGATAACCCCCACTCTACACTTCCAGTCATCCACAGTTTCTCTAAACCATATTCCTCCAAATCATACATTCCTGTTTACATTCTCTTTTAATGAAATTAGGCAGGTAGAAAAATTTCATAGTAACAGTTGATGTATCTTGACATGACTGTCACTTCCTCTATTTTCTCTCTATATTTATGAAGATCTCGTGAAAATGTTGATGCGTGTTGCTTCAGAAAGGCTTAAAGGATTGTATTTTAATTAATATCACTCAACATTTTTGCAAAGCTATTAGATCATTCCAGCCAAATAAAATTTTCACTGTATGTTTACAGGTTTGATTTATGAAGGGTTTGTTGAAATATGTTTAGACTACCTGAAGTCAGTTGATGTAGCATTGCATAGAATTTGGATTAAAAGTTTAACACTGCAATTTCAAGTCTACACTAAAATAATGTTGTGGTTTAATGACAGGACTTAGAAATCCTTAAAAGATGAGTGTTAATGGTTAATCATTGTACAATAGGTACATTTCAAGTGGGATTCTTCAAGAATACATTATTGGCCTCATTATACTGAAAAAAAAAACAATTAGCAACATAAAACCTTGCTGGCATAGTTGTATATAATATCAAAATCTGCCAGAGTTAAAAATAAAAGTAAAGGAAATAAGTTTTCTAGAAAAATAACTTGTTCATGCAGTCAGCTGAGCTCATTTGAATAATATGTATTTTAATGCAGCAAATTTGAGGCTATATTCTAGAGACTAATGATATTACTTACACATTGGGGAACGTGTTCTGAACATCACTGACTCAAGAAAAGGAAACAGCCTGATCGTGGTGATAACAAAGTGGACATGAACTTACAACATAATGCAATGCTAAGACAGCTGATATCAATCTCTACTATAAGTCTAGAAAGTAATTGAATCAAAGTCTGTAAGCACCTATACAGGAAAGTGATTTCTGAGAATATATGAGTCATTAATACTGGGAAAAAAAAAAAAAAGGCATAAAACCGTCCAGTAACTGTCAGCTAAAACTGAACAATTTTTAAAAAAATAAGGTATAAACACTGTACTGGGAATGCAACGTATTTACACATCTTGCAAGGTAAAGCAAGCCCTCCTCTATCTGACCTCAAGTTTGGAAGATACCCTAAGCTTAGCAGTCTGTCCATCACTGCTTCTCAGCCCGTGTTGTTAGGGCCCATGCAGGAAACACTGAGGTGTTTTGTTGAAATCCAAATTACTGTGAGAAAATATTATGACAGAAATACTGTGATGTATCTTCAAACATACCAAAGTAATAATTTATTATAAAGATGAGTTATTGTGAGTTAGGATGAGACAATTATTAATCATAACTCTCTTGATAGACAATGATGACTTACTCTTTGTTGAATTCAATTGTATATAGAGCTATAATGAAACTGCTGGAAGGGCATACCTTAATTTCATCAGGGACTGATCTGACTAACAGCTTGTGCCACCATCTGGTTACAGTGCTCCCCCCTGCCAGTAGCAGATTGAGGAAATCATTATAGAGGACTTTGAAGTCATTGTGGAAACAGGATGCGAAGTGGGACTGCTGTGTTGGAGCTGTGCTGTTGTCCTGAGCCACCACTAAGGATGACTGCCATCTTCACCCAGCATGGACTGTGACAATTCGCTGGCATGGTGACTCCATGCCTGTGTGTGTGCATGCTTGTATTTGGGCAAAGCTAATTCTGACATAGATTATTTCTTGCTCCGATCACTTAACAAATTGAGGTTAGCCTGGTGGTGCCTGGTGGTTCCTCCCCTGACGGAAATGGGTGAGAAAGCTCTGGGATTAGCACAGAGTCATTTGTAGGGA